>NW_026312865.1:0-270 GCF_001194135.2 Octopus bimaculoides | reverse complement strand
ATATATATATATATATATATATATAATGCAAGTAGAGTATTATGTGTCCATGTGCGTATGTATATATGCATGCATGATAGAATTTGAGCATCTAGTTATGCCCGTAGTCATATTTTTATATACTTATTTACATATGTGTATGTATATATTATGCAGGTACATATTGATGTAACCATATAAGTATATATATATGCATATATATATATGCCTATATACGTACATATGCATATATATATATGCATATATATATATGTATATATATGCATATAT
>NW_026312864.1:0-358 GCF_001194135.2 Octopus bimaculoides | reverse complement strand
ACCGTGAGTCCGTTGCCCTAACCACTGGGCCATTGCGCCTCCACACAAATGACTGCATATATAATTAAAAGGGCTCAGATATATGTCGCTGTTTGACTCTGGCGGTCGAGTGTGCGTCTGCCGTTGAACAGGAGAATAATTTCATCCAGATCGTGGAGACGAAATTGTCATGAACCTGACAATTAGATCACGTCGTGATAATGTCGTGGTCTTGGACTTCGTATCTGGTTAAAGGGTCGATGTCAGAAATTAGATCAAGCGCAGCGTTAAAGTACAACTTATCAAGAGACTTTGGAGAAAACTGCATTTTTATATGGAGAAAACTGTATTTTGGATGGTCATGGAATTTATATGGAGA
>NW_026312863.1:0-338 GCF_001194135.2 Octopus bimaculoides | reverse complement strand
GGAGAGAAAGAGAGAAAGAAGAAAGCTAGAAAGGGAGGAGGGAGGGAGATTAGAGGCAGACATTTTGAAACTCACATGGCAGATGCATGGCGTTGTAGGAAACAACAAAGCCAAACGCCATTTTGACGAGCCACGTTTGTTGATGATCGTGAATGTAGCACGTGACAAGTCCAGTTCGAGATAAGAAATTTTGCTAACCTCACCACCAACAGATCTTTCTGCTTTTCTTATCTGCCACCTTTGTTTAGTTTCCTTTTTATTTACTTACTTATTTAATTATCTATCTACTTATTATTATTATTAGTACTACTACTACTACTACTACTACTACTACTACT
>NW_026312861.1:0-374 GCF_001194135.2 Octopus bimaculoides | reverse complement strand
AAAAATCCTTCAATCTCTGCTTTGGGTCCTGAGCTGCTCAACCATTGCTGGAATTTTTCTCTGTCTATTTCGTTTGCATTTAGTTTAGCCCAGTATTTACCACGTAGGGGCTTTTCTTGCCATCGTTTTATCATGGTCCGTTGCTGTTCTAGTTTTCGTTTGGATTTCATTTGTTTTATAGCTTTTGTTGTTTCTTCTTCTTCTTCTTCTTCTTCTTCTTCTTCTTCTTCTTCTTCTTCTTCTTCTTCTTCTTCTTCTTCTTCTTCTTCTTCTTCTTCTTCTTCTTCTTCTTCTTCATTAAGTAGTATGATTTCTTGTTTGTATTGAAAACAGCTTTTTGTTTTGCTCGTGTTTTGTGGCTATTTGTATTAGTT
>NW_026312860.1:130-294 GCF_001194135.2 Octopus bimaculoides | reverse complement strand
TGCGTGCGTTCATTTTCGTGTATGTGTGAATGCGTGCGTTCTTGTTCATACGTGTGAATGTATATGGTCAAAGGGAGACAACTCTCTCATAGTTAACGTGTGCGTGTGTGTGTTTAAATGCGTGCGTTCATGTTTATATGTGTGAATGCATATGGTTTAAGGGA
>NW_026312860.1:0-120 GCF_001194135.2 Octopus bimaculoides | reverse complement strand
AAATGCGTGCGTTCATGTTTATATGTGTGAATGCATATGGTTTAAGGGAGACAACTCTGTCAATGTTAAGGTGTGTGTGTGTGTGTAAATGCGTGCGTTCATGTTCGTGTATTTGTGAAT
>NW_026312859.1:0-444 GCF_001194135.2 Octopus bimaculoides | reverse complement strand
CTCTTTCTTTTGTTGTCCTTTCTATCAATATACACACACACACACACACAGAGGGTGGGTGGAAAGTAACTAGGCATTAGAAATTGCTTATAGAATTTCCAGTATCACTGAAGTCATCACGAAATTATTTATTAAACAAACTCTAATGAGGATTTCTTATTTTCTTATTTCATATTTTCTATTCTATGGATAGTCAGTTGCTTGATTGTTCAGGAGTGAGCTAAAATAGAACACCCTGTGAAGTGTGGAAATTCATTGTTTTGGTTCAGAGATGGTGGCGTGCATGGAAAGGTAGGCATGCATCAATACGTCCGGAGACAATAAAAGGATGTTATGCAAAGTTGATGACCATGGGCTCTGTGAACGATGCAAGAAGTGGCCGTCCAACCACTTCCCGATCAGTGGAGAACGTAGCAACGCAAAAATCAACACGTCAGGCAGCCT
>NW_026312858.1:0-336 GCF_001194135.2 Octopus bimaculoides | reverse complement strand
ATATATATATATATGTGTGTGTGTGTGTGTGTGTGTGTGTGTATTTTTTTGTGTTCCCTTGTCTTGATATTGCATGGATGTTGGAAATGAATGATATTCATTTCCACTATTCCACAATTTCGTATCTGGTCATGGGGAATTATTACCTTGCTTAGAAATAGGTGAGGGTTGTTGACAGGAAGGGCTTCCCAGCCATAGAAAATCTGCCTCAATAAACTCCATCTGATCTATGCAAGCATGGAAAAGTGGTTGTTAAAATGATGAAGGGCGTGTTGTATGTGTGTTTTCTGATATGTTTATGTGTATGAGAAGAAGATGAAACTAGTTTAGTGATTA
>NW_026312857.1:0-526 GCF_001194135.2 Octopus bimaculoides | reverse complement strand
TACATACATATTAATGTGCAACTATAGAAAATGCATATTGGCAATTACAACTGTCACGTCTTCTTTCCTTTTCACTCACACTCCTTCTCTCTCTCATTCTCTCTCAACTCAACGACTTTCACACTCTCTCCTCCTCACTTCTTTTTCATTCCCCCTTCACTTTCTCTCTCTCTCTCTCTCTCTCTCTCTCTCTATCTCTCTCTTTCTCTCTCTCTTTCTCTCTCCCTCGTCATCTCATATACTTTATATCCTCTAATATGTTTTAGAATTCTGTTTAGATGGATCCAATTTAAAATACTTCTTCAATTGTGAATAATACTTAAAGTTAAGAGAAAACGAAAAGAAATTCATACATATTGTGTTTCCCTCTCCCCCTATTATATACATGTATATATATATATAAATATATATATATGTATAAGACATATATATATATATGTATGTATAAGACATATATATATATGTATGTACATACATACAATATATATATATAATATATATCTGTATGTATATGCATATATACAAT
>NW_026312856.1:0-339 GCF_001194135.2 Octopus bimaculoides | reverse complement strand
GCCACCGGCATGAAGGCCAGTCAGGCGGTACTGGCAACGGCCACGCTCAACTTGATGTGAATTCATATGTTGAAACAAATCATGTTCATTATGTCTATAATTATAAACACACACACTGGTGCATGTATCTATTATCATTGGCATAATGGACATTCCAAGCCAGCAAGATATATATATCATCTTCCTCATCATCATCATCATTTAACATCTGCTTTCCATGCTGGCATGGGTTGGACGGTTTGACTGAGAACTGGTGAGCCAGAGGCTGTGCCAGGCTCAATCTGATCTAGCAAAGTTTCTACAGCTAGATGCCCTTCCTAATGCCAACCACTCCAAGAG
>NW_026312854.1:0-746 GCF_001194135.2 Octopus bimaculoides | reverse complement strand
ATACATATATAGATAATATATATAATATATTCATGCATGTACATATATAGCTGTATCTATATATGAGCATATAAATGTATAAATTTATAAGCTATAGTTCATTTCATGTTTGTGTAAATATTTTTCTCCAAGTACGTTACTTTATCAAACCCACACACGTATGCTGGTCGTACGAGTATTCACTTCCAACAGAAATACACGTGCTTATTATCTACACAGTGAAAGTATTATAGCGGTTAAAAATGGCTGTTGTGTAAGGCTTGCCTGCTGTTATGATTTCTAGAAACTGTGTTTAATATCTCAGATGAAATTATTGAAGCCATATGTTGGAGAATAATAATTTCGAACACAAAATATATATAGAAGGGATTACATACAATAAATATACACATACTAAGAACATACATGCTAACAGACACACACATACACACAAGTTCATGCGTCGCCGCCGATACATATACATACGTGTGGACAAGTATTTGTATGTCTATATATTTCTTTGGGATTTATTTAAAGTTTTATTACTTCTGTTTGCAGAATTCAAGTATAGATACGCAAATGTAGAAAAAAAATAACATATACATATCAATAAAGTACATTCATAACGGCAAAAAAGAATATGGGTAATCCACAGGGTACATCGTAAATCACTATAGGAAGGTATTTTTTTCCTGATTATGCCAACGAATATCTATATAATTTATGGATTATTTGGAATTAAGAAGCATGTATTAATATATATATAT
>NW_026312853.1:0-227 GCF_001194135.2 Octopus bimaculoides | reverse complement strand
CCCTCCTTTTGTGTGTCCACTCACTCCTTTAAAACTTTATATATACACACCGCTTTTGGCAAAATCATATCTGGAGAAATTTCTGCTTTTGTCAAAATCATATTTGGCGAAATTTCTGCTAGAAATAGCAGCTAAATGACCGTTTTTGGCAAAATCATAGTTGGAGAAATTCCTGCTTTTGACAAAATCATATTTGGCGAAATTTCTGCTAGAAATAGAAGCTAAAT
>NW_026312852.1:0-394 GCF_001194135.2 Octopus bimaculoides | reverse complement strand
AGGATAAATAATAATGATAATAATAATGATAATAATAACAACAACAACAATAACAGCAACAACAACAACAGTCACAACAACAACAGCAATAATAATAATAATAATAATAATAATAATAATAATAATAATAATAATAATAATAATAATAATAACAATAATAATAATAATAATAATAATAATGGTAATAATAATGCGAATACAAAAGGAGACACTACAATGTTGTCAGATATATCCGCTGGCTGTGGAGAGTATTGTCCTTTTGAGTCACGGAAGGCACAATTTGAAACCTTTGCTGATTTGTTATTACTTGCTTTCAAGTACAGAACAACCACAAATAGAACAGCAAGAATGAAAACAACAGCAACAATAAAAATAATAATAATAATAATAACGA
>NW_026312851.1:0-543 GCF_001194135.2 Octopus bimaculoides | reverse complement strand
CCCCAATCACATGCATACACACTTTGGGATATTGTGAACCATGTGTGTGTGTGGGCAGGTTTGTATGTGTATGTGCACGTGTGAATTCTTATATTCTATGTCCCCTATATGTCCAGATAGTCTCACCTGCTTTCTTATCTTCTCTTATATTTCAGTACCTGCTGGAGATGAAAAGCCTCATACTACCTCCTGAACACATCCTGAAGAGAGGTGACAGCGAGGCCATAGCCTATGCCTTCTTTCACCTACCACATTGGAAACGGGTTGATGGTGCCCTCAACCTCTTACACTGCACATGGGAGGGCAGTAAGTATTGTTGTTGTTGTTGTTTTTAGGGTGGTGGGGTTCAGGGGGTCGCGTGATGACCTGCTGGGCTACATGTCACGCTACATTAATAGCACCACTTACCCACACAACTCTCAAAGCGAATGGACCATATTACACCACCACCACCACCACCACCAGATCACACACTGCACCCCACACCCTCACTACTACACCTACCCTACATTGTCCTTCTCAAAATAATCAACCACATCATCA
>NW_026312850.1:0-454 GCF_001194135.2 Octopus bimaculoides | reverse complement strand
CATATGTACATCTTTATATCTTAATTAATATATATCTCTATATCTATGTGCGTGTGTGTGCGTGGATGTGTGTATATATATGTGTGAATGTGTGTGTGTGCGTGAGTGTGTATATGAATTTATATACATGTAGGTATATATGTGTTTATAAAATCACATATATAAAGTATACACACACGCAGACACACAAACACACACACATATATATATGTGTGTGTTTATGTATGTATATTTGAATTTTATATACATATGCTGATATGTGTGTGTTTGTGTTTGTGTGGTGTGCATGTGTCTTAAAATTTTATATACATATGTATACACACAACTGTAAATATATGGTGAATATATGTATTTTTGAAAATGTGAATAGGAGAACGATAGGTATAAATCATAAGATGATATTAAAGTACAATATACACTAGCTTGTGAGAATGAACTATAGAACGGTTAGCGC
>NW_026312849.1:0-637 GCF_001194135.2 Octopus bimaculoides | reverse complement strand
TATGTTTCAAAATATATGTGCACTCTACTCCAAAGAAGTAAGAGGTGCTTACTTCTATGGAGTAGAGTGCACATATATTTTGATACATATGCAGGAATTAAAGGAACTTATTGATTATATACTTGGAAAAGGATGCGTGGCCTTTGATCATATAATAATAAAAATAATATATAAATATATGCATATATCCATCCATATATGTACGTACCTACATCTATATGTATACATACATGCTTATATGGGTACAGGACATCAAAACGAAAACATAGAAATGTATATATATATATATATATATATATATATATATATATATATATATATATATATATATATGGCATCGTTTTTTGTTGTTTTACTTGCTTCGGTCATGTGACTGCAGTCACACTGGAGCACCAGTTTTAGTCGAAGAAACTGACAACAGGATTTATTCTTTGTAAGCATGGTACTTATTCTATCGGTGTTTTTTGCAAACGGCTAAGTTATTGGGAAGTAAACACAACATCGGTAATCAAGTGATGGTGGGGGTACAAACACAGACATATACACACAAACACACACAAACACATATATATACATGTATATACATTTACATATATATACATGCATATATATATGTAAATATATATATACATATATA
>NW_026312847.1:0-237 GCF_001194135.2 Octopus bimaculoides | reverse complement strand
ATATATATATATATATATAATAGGGTTGAGTTAGAAGATGGTACATGCCACCCTCTAAACCCCAATTCTTAAACTATCGAGGCCATCTTCCCCACCATCAGCCATCTTTGTGATGCGTCCTTGTAATGTTGCCTCATTCATCACACTTGTGGCAAATAAATTGTGTGCATGTGCGTATGAATGTTTGGATATGTGTGCATGTGTGTGTAATACACATATATGTATATATATATATAT
>NW_026312846.1:0-364 GCF_001194135.2 Octopus bimaculoides | reverse complement strand
ATATATACATATGTATACATACATATGTATACGTACATGTATATACATATATACATACATGTATATACATATATACATGTGTATGTATATATATATACATATGTATACATACATGTGTATATATACATATGTATACATACATGTATATATATATACATATATACATACATGTATATACATATGTATACATGTATGTATATATGTATATGTATGTATACATATATGTATACATATATATGTATACATGTATGTATACATATGTACGTATACATACATCTATGTATATACATGTATGTATATATATGTGTATACATTGTATGTATATATGTATATACATGTATGTATATATGTATATACATGTATG
>NW_026312845.1:0-649 GCF_001194135.2 Octopus bimaculoides | reverse complement strand
ATACAAAATTAGGACTGAAGTAGATAAAATCCAGGCGACATATGTTTCATAGCTTGCAGAAACGTAAAAGAATTTCCCTTCTACTTTTCTCAGAGCGTAGAACTAATACACTGTGCTTAGTTTTAGTTATAATTTTTGCACTATACACACACATACAATAAACTCGCACTCACATAAACACATGCACGCACACACACACACACACACACACACATAAACACACACTCATATGCTCGTGTGTGTAGTCACACATGTGCGAATGTGTAGTGTGTGTGTATGCGTGTATGTCTGTTGAAGTAGTGGATCTCCGTCATTGGACGGTCATAAATCCGTTGACTGATCAACTGAATAATTACCTGTTCCTGGTTCAATGTACAAGTGGTTGAGTATTCCGCCGACACATGTGTCCATAACATAATTCCCAAGCAGTATCATCCAGTATGCGACAAGGAAGTAGATTTTGAAATATAATTATGATCCACCCGACAGATTCGTATAGTTTTTGTTCGTCCGATTCCGTTCAGAAGGCATGGGTCGACCCGAGGTGATACAAAATAAAATTTACCAAACACGCCAAAGTATATCGAACTGGAGAATTCTTAACCGTTTAGCCAAGTTGACAACTACATACACACACACACACACACAC
>NW_026312844.1:0-544 GCF_001194135.2 Octopus bimaculoides | reverse complement strand
CATTTAATCGAGACTTTTATTAGTGTAAACTTTCGTCGTGTGTTATTAAATGGAGAAAAGAACTAAGGATTTGCTATAAGAATTTGCTTAAACAACATACCGTTTCATACACAGATTTTCTTACTGCTAATAGTTGCATTCGTGGTTTTATAATAATTCACGTGAGCTTGTGTTGCTAAACTCGGATGTATAACTTCTATCAACCGATTTTTATTCTGTTTCTTTTTTTTCTTTTTCTCTCTCTTGTTGCTTTGACCATATTCTTCCAAGCCAGTCTTTATAAGATATTGTAATTTCTGTATAAAAATACCGAAATTATAGTACCTCATAAAACTTTTTCTTCCTTTTCTAGATATGGCCAAACATCAAATGACGGATGTATTTATTTTTTGCATTATTATATCAACCATTTACTGGTAATTTGAAACGGCTGTAAAGACAAGATTTGCTTATGTAATTGAAAATTTGTATGCAATTTTTCATGTAAATACAATCCTTACATCCAAATTGTTTGTAGTTTCTCTTTCGTATGTATATATATATA
>NW_026312843.1:0-203 GCF_001194135.2 Octopus bimaculoides | reverse complement strand
CCAGAGTATCGTTACTGTTCCATCCTCCTGCATAACTTTACTTGGTACATGCTCGTACCGGTTCTCTGTTGCTTCATATTGGTATTTATGGTATAAGAGCCAATGAAGATACACCCACACATTCATGCTGTGACGCTTGTATCCTTTTTGTGAAAGGTTCTCACATCCACTTACCAAGTGGGTCACATTTTCCACACTCTTTC
>NW_026312842.1:0-263 GCF_001194135.2 Octopus bimaculoides | reverse complement strand
AAAACCGTGTTTGGAAAAATCGCTGCAAGAAACAACCTTGAGAGGAATAGCAGTTTATTGGAATAACGGTAAATGCTGTAACTCCCACGGATGTTATGGAATTTTTTGAAGAACAGCCAGAAGGGTAGCCTTGAGGGGAAGTGACTAAGCATGGTGGAAACAGCGGCTAACATCGCTTTCAAATTACAACTTATGCGTAGGTGTATATATGTGTGTATGTATGAGCCAATGAGGGAGACCTCTACATGGTAGCTAGAGCTGGT
>NW_026312841.1:0-235 GCF_001194135.2 Octopus bimaculoides | reverse complement strand
ATATATATATATATGTATATATATATATCATATAATATAATAATATATATCATATAATATAATAATATAAATAATATATAAATATATGCATATATAAATGATATATATAATATATAGTTACACACTCATATATATATGTGTGTGTGTGTTATGTATATTTATTACATACACACATATATCAGATGGCTGCACCAGGCTCCAATCTGATATATATATATATATATATATATATATA
>NW_026312840.1:0-267 GCF_001194135.2 Octopus bimaculoides | reverse complement strand
ATTATTATTATTATTATTATTATTATTATTATTATTATGATATCTTTTTTCCAGTTTCTTTGCTATTTCATATCTACTTCCGATTGCGTTCTGCATTCTACTGAGGTTATTTTTTTCTCTTTTCCCATAATGTTATCTGTCATCTCTTTCTTTTTGCTTCCACTTTTTAGCATTTTTTTTTCTTTCATTGAATCGGTTGTCAGAAATATTTTGTGTACGTGTGTGTTTATATACGATCATGCATGTGTGTGTGTGTGTGTGTGTATG
>NW_026312839.1:0-239 GCF_001194135.2 Octopus bimaculoides | reverse complement strand
AGTATACGTATGTGGATGTGTGTGGATATACAGGACCACATAATGACATAGACTGAAACAAAAATATGTACACTAACCCATAGATATACTCACAAAATACTGATTATAGTTATAGAAATGTTATTGTTTTCCAATCAGCGACATTTGTTTTACGAAGTGTGTCGTATTTATATTTTGGTCTACGATTGTACGGTGAATATTTGCATAATAAATGTATAAATTATATCACAGAAGTTCAT
>NW_026312838.1:0-277 GCF_001194135.2 Octopus bimaculoides | reverse complement strand
ATCTATCTATCTATCTATCTATCTATTTATCTATCTTTCTGTCTGTCTATTTAACGTACATTTTGATAATCGTTTTAGTTAAATTCACTTTTTACTGACTTTCCTTTCTTTCTTGTTTTTAAAGATTGGTCCCTCGGTGCACTTATTTACCAGTCAGAGCTGAAACGAGACGAATGTGAGGTGCCGAGTCTAACTGCACCCACAACTACTACAAACAACTCCGGGTCCCTAAAGCTGTCCCTAACGAACGGAATGACAGCCGTATTTGCTGTGTTTA
>NW_026312837.1:1050-1193 GCF_001194135.2 Octopus bimaculoides | reverse complement strand
AAACCACCAAAAGAAGAGAATATGACCGAAGACTGCATGTACTCCATCTCATGCAGCTGTGGTAGGTTATAGAAAGGCGAAGATTATCGCCCCCTCAAAATAAGAGTAGAGGAACATCGCAAAGCTGTGACACAGGGAGATAT
>NW_026312837.1:0-935 GCF_001194135.2 Octopus bimaculoides | reverse complement strand
GAAGCAGCACATATGCTAGGACATAACAACCTCCTAAGCAGACCGAGTGCGGATAAGAACAGGATTGGTGTAGGATTGGTACATAAACGGTAAAGTGTATTCAAATTTTAAAAAGCAGATTAGAGCTTAAGTCATATCCTGAGCAGTCATCGGAGAGGAAAGACACATTTTTGTTCGTTTTGCTTTGAATTTTGGTGATATTGCAGCAAGGGACAGTCTGAAGCAAGCAACAGCGACTGAAGCAAGCAACAAAGTCATTGCAGTATCAGTTAATAATCAGAAAGGTCAGTAATTAAGTTATTTCGATTTTATTTCTTTACTTATTTCTGTGACTATAACTTAGTGTTAAACGAACTGTTTTTGCCTCTTTTTGTATGTCATGTATATGTGCGTATAGACGAAATTTGATTTTGTTTTTACTTGCATTAGACTGGCAAGTGATTTGGTCCAAGACCGTGTGTTGAGACTGAGGTGATTATACCATAGAAAAGCCGTTTTATCCATTCAAAAACATACAATGACTTAACTTTAGTTTTCATCTTTTATCGTCAAAAATATTTTTTGTCGCAATGCAGCGAACTAGTCACTACTTTATACTTACTAGTAAGTTCTTATAAGCCTTACAGATTTTTTTATTCGAAGATGTTTCACTAATGAAAATAAAAGGAACATTTGTACACCATGATTCTTCTTGAAATCTTATGTGTATTGTTTGTAGCGTAGTGCTTAGTTTACAATTGATAAATGGCTTAGAGGCCCATATATCGCACTATTTTCATAAGACTCACAGGAATCCTAACCATTCAGGTGCAATTTTGGAATATATAATATAGTCCTTTTTCGGTGTTTAACACAGTGTTATGTTATCCAAGAGATGGTCGCTGCTATTTTCAGCAAATAGAACAACCACTTACATTGTCTCACAAGTCCAGAGG
>NW_026312836.1:0-201 GCF_001194135.2 Octopus bimaculoides | reverse complement strand
TTGGTGGCTGACGATATGTACATCTCTGATCATGAGCAGAAGTAGTGGGGTAGCATCATAGCCACATGTTGAGAGGAATTCTTTGCGGTTTGAATAATTCACCTTTGGAAACATGAGTGTTTTACTCAACATCCTTAAACAAACCTTATTCAGGGACTTTTTAAGCGGGATGGGCTACTCGACCTGAAGAAAATTCTAACT
>NW_026312835.1:0-401 GCF_001194135.2 Octopus bimaculoides | reverse complement strand
TATATATATATATATATATATATATATATATATACATTATATTTATATATGTATATTTATATATGAAAATGTATGTATATGTATGTATATCGTCTAAAGGTATTTTTAAAGAACCGACTCCCACTTACATAATTTCCGCTAATTCTTTATCTAATAGTTTGGAAGTTAGACTCTTTATTATCATCATCATCATCATCATCATCATCATCATCATCATCATCGTCGTCGTCGTCGTCGTCGTCGTCTCGTCGTCGTTGTCGTCATCATCATCATCATTGCTATTACAATTACTGGGGAATTTTTCATTTATGTCATCCATCTTGCTTTCTTTTTATTATCATTAGTATATTCCTCTTCTTCTCTCTTCTTCTTCTTCTTCTTCTTCTTCTTCTTCTTCTTCT
>NW_026312834.1:0-558 GCF_001194135.2 Octopus bimaculoides | reverse complement strand
ATATATATATATATTATATAATTATCTATCATATCGGGTAGGGGGATGGGCAGCCTGTTTGTTTCTCTCTCTTTCTCTCTCTCTCTCTCTCTCTCTCTCTCTCTCTCTCTCTCTCTCTCTCTCTCTCTCTCTCTCCCTCTTTCTTTTCTCTCTGTGTATATATATATATATATATATATAATGGATAATAAAATGAATGGTTTACACCTGGTAGCTTACTGATAAAGCACGGTCACTTTCAGGGTGATCGTTAGGTAAATAAATGTCTTCTTGGGGCTATAAATTGCAGTAGCATCGTCCCATATGTGTCTTCCACATTTAGGTGGCAAATATACTTCTCGATGTCGTGCTACTACTGTTTATATTTCGCTCAGAGATTTATTATATATATATTGTGTTATATAATATATCATGTGTGTGCGTGTTTGGGTGCGTTTGCGTGTGTCTGTCACGCTGTCTCTCACTTTCTCTCTTGATAAGTATCCCTGTACACATACGAATATGTATATATGTATATATCATATCATATGTATTCATACCTGTATATATATATATATA
>NW_026312833.1:0-330 GCF_001194135.2 Octopus bimaculoides | reverse complement strand
GCTGGCAGTTTATGTGCCTCCTTTAACAGGTCGGTCGGACTTCTTTCGGCGTCTAGAAGTATTCCTGTGAACGTCTCGTCCCTTACTTTTAGTGGGGGTTTGGAATGCTACCTTGGACACGCATCTAGACTACGTGACAAAAATAGTGTGTAGGACAAGAGATAGAGATAGTTTAGGATGTCCACAATTCTACATAGTCAGCTACACGGATCACAAACCTGTGACGTGTGCGCTAGACTTAAATACGGCACATAGGTAGGGTCCCGGTTACTGGAAACTGAACGTGTCTTTCCCGTCGAGACAGGTTTTCAGAGACCGGATTAGCACGTT
>NW_026312832.1:397-585 GCF_001194135.2 Octopus bimaculoides | reverse complement strand
TGATGATGACAAAGCTGGTGATAAGTGTATGGCGCAGATAGCGATGATGCTAGTGATGATGATGATGACGATGATGATGATGATGATGATGAAAGTGATGTTGACAATAGTGATGATGATAGTGATGATGAGGATGATGAGAGTGACGTTGGTGATGACAGTGTTGATGATGATGATGATGATAGAGA
>NW_026312832.1:0-387 GCF_001194135.2 Octopus bimaculoides | reverse complement strand
TACGATGATGATGATGATTGTGGTGATGATGCTGATGGTGACAGGAATGATTGTGATGAGGACGGTGGGGAGGGGGTGTGTGGTACGGTGATTGACGATGATGTGGATAACGCTGGTGATAACAACGACAATGGTCACCGTCATTGTGAAGGTGAAGACGAAGATACAATGCTGATAACATGGGAGATGATGAAAACGATGACAATAACGACAATAATTATATGACGATAATTAACAACAACGACAACAACAAAATTATGATAACAATGATTGTATAATGAAGATAGTGACAAAGATGATGATGACGATGATAATGACGATGATGATGATGATGATAATTTTTTCTAATATCAACAATGATGACGATGATGATGATAATGATGATGA
>NW_026312831.1:0-212 GCF_001194135.2 Octopus bimaculoides | reverse complement strand
TCTCATGTTAGATCCCACTGAAAGACCTCGAAGAAGCTTCCAAGAGCTTAGTCAAGGCGCTTACCATTCGAGAGAAGTACATGATGCTCTCTCAGCAGGGTTTCCCCAAAATCATCAACAGATGTCTGCAGAGTGTGATTGACAAGAATGATTTCCACATGATTTCTGATGGTTGTGCTGCTTGTGAAAAGAAAACAATCAAAGGTAAATAA
>NW_026312830.1:0-354 GCF_001194135.2 Octopus bimaculoides | reverse complement strand
TATATATATATGTATATATATATGTAGATATAGACATACACACACACACATATATATATATATATATGTACACCTGTTTCAATCATTTAGATTGTGGCCATGCTGGGGCATCACACACATGCACATACACACATATGCATGGCAGGCTTCTTTCACTTTCCAACTACCAAATCTATTCAAGGCTCTGGTCGGTCCAAGGCTCTAGTAAAAGACACTTGCCCAAGGTGCCACATAGTGGAACCGAACCCAGAACCATGTGGTTGGGAAGCAAGCTTCTTGCCACACAGAAGATCAATAGACCAATTTGAGTAAACCTATCAGTAACGTACCTATAATGACTACTGGAAACAGCTG
>NW_026312829.1:686-862 GCF_001194135.2 Octopus bimaculoides | reverse complement strand
ATGTGTATGTATGTGTGTATGTGTATGTATGTGTGTATGTATGTGTGTATGTGTGTGTGTATTTGTGTATGTATGTGTGTATGTGTGTGTGCATGTATGTGTGTGTATGTGTGTGTACGTGCGTGTTTACATGTGTGTGCGTGTGTGTATATATGTATGTATGTGTGTATGTATGT
>NW_026312829.1:525-676 GCF_001194135.2 Octopus bimaculoides | reverse complement strand
TACATGTGTGTGCGTGTGTGTATATATGTATGTATGTGTGTATGTATGTAAGAAGCATCGGTAAAACATACATGGGACAGAAAGAGGAAGATTGGTGTGTATGTGTGTGGGTGTGTATGTGTATGTGTGTGTGTATGTGTGTATTTGTATG
>NW_026312829.1:0-515 GCF_001194135.2 Octopus bimaculoides | reverse complement strand
ATGTGTGTATTTGTATGTATGTGTGTACATGTGTATGTATGTGTGTATGTGTATGTATGTGTGTATATGTGAGTATGTGTGTGTATGTATGTGTTTATGTGTGTGTATGCATGTGTGTGTGTACGTGTGTGTGTGTATGTATGTAAGAAGGTTGGTAAAACCTACATGGAAGACATATAACACAAAACATCCTCCACACAATTGTCACACAACCCTGTAACACTGTAACACTGTAACACTGTAACACAACCCACATAACATCTCTTACCTGTATCGGGCAAAGGTGTACCATTTTTCTTGTAAAAGACTGAATATAATACCATCCATCATATAAAGGTGTTCCTCTTTGTCCTTGAAAAATGAAGAGAGTAAATAATGATGATGATGATGATGATGATGATGACGATGACGACAATGACGACAATGACGACGATGACGACAACGGTGACGATGGCGAGAAGAAGAAGAAAAGGTCACAGAAAATGAGAAAGCAACAATACTATGGGATATGCCAA
>NW_026312828.1:0-234 GCF_001194135.2 Octopus bimaculoides | reverse complement strand
TTGTAAATAAATGAACATACACTTGTATATAACGTAGATGACATAAGGATACGAAGATGAGATTGAGAAGTGTCAGATTCGATAAAGATACGAAATCACAAATGTGACATGAAGAGATATGATGAAATTGGGTTTTTGACAGGCTGATCTCGGGAAATATACAGCTTCATTTCAACACAAAGCACTAGCGTCAGTAAACACTACCTTGCCATACACACACACACACATCCTCAC
>NW_026312827.1:214-333 GCF_001194135.2 Octopus bimaculoides | reverse complement strand
TGACCAACACTGATTGGTAGGCAGTGGTTAGGGAGAGAAAGACACACACATGTATGATGGGCTTCTTTTAGTTTCCATCTATCAAAGCCACTCACAGGGCTTCGGTTTTCTCAAGGCTA
>NW_026312827.1:0-108 GCF_001194135.2 Octopus bimaculoides | reverse complement strand
CGTTTTTGCTTACCTGGACATTTTACAATTTCTCTTCTCTTTGTATATGTATGTGTGAGGGGGCTGTGTAATTGATGTAATGCCTGTAGGCTGTTGTGTATGTGTTTA
>NW_026312826.1:0-368 GCF_001194135.2 Octopus bimaculoides | reverse complement strand
TGAAACTTAATATATATATATATATATATATATGCATGCATATATGAGATAATAGTTTCACTTTCAACAGTTTCAGTATTAAGAGTGAAACTATTAAAACTGAAAGTATTATTTCACATTGCAATAGAGTTGTTATTGTTTCAATTTTTGACACGTAATACTGAAATAGCGTAACAGCTAAGAGATTGCTCCGGGTTCGCATTAGGCAAGAAGTTGCAATTTTTTGGCCCATGGCACTGCATGGACCCTCAGTAAGGCATGTATAAAATTTGAATGAAAGCGGTTGGGTAGTTCTCGAGTTATAGTGATGCATACATATAAACAGACAGACAGTCAGACATTCTCAGTTATATATATATATATATATA
>NW_026312825.1:0-353 GCF_001194135.2 Octopus bimaculoides | reverse complement strand
ATAGATAGATAGATAGATAGATAGATAGATAGATAGATAGAAACGATGGGCATGTGTATGTGTGTGTTCAGCAAGAAAATGCTCTCTTAAAGGAATCTCCAGGTTGTCTTGGAAACTCTGTACAGCTCACAGATGGCACTATCTGATGTCATTGTACTTTGCTCTAGGTGATGACATCTAAACAGCAACAAGAGGAATCAGATGGTAATTGATGATTTTCAGTATTTTTTATTTTTTCTTTAGCAACCTTTTGTATTCAATAGTTTTATATTACATAGCTTCCTTCCATCCCTCGCAAGCATACATTTATATCAGCGATATAGCTAAACTATATATATATATATTTATTTATA
>NW_026312824.1:0-436 GCF_001194135.2 Octopus bimaculoides | reverse complement strand
AAAGTGACACATATATTTTTGTTATGGTTTTTCTTTCATATATTTCTATTGAAAATATATCGTAATTCCGCTACAATTCTTTCTGCTATATCGTTGGTATAATCTCTAGAAAGTTTACCTGCAAAGTTGCTATGTCTGATAAATCATGACACAATGATGTATATATATTAACGCCTAGGTATACTTGAAGTATGATCATTTGTAACTTATGATGAATTTAATAGAATATTTGCAACAACGCTTTATTCAGCCAAGAGGTCAGATAAATTTCACTCTCTCTCTCTCTCTCTCTCTCTCTCTCTTTCTCTCTCTCTCTCTATCTCTCTCTCCATCTATCTATCTATCAATCTAGATAGATAGATAGATAGACAGACAGACAGACAGAGAGATAGACACATAGATAACTTTCTTTTATTAGCCACACAGGGCTGCACAC
>NW_026312823.1:1250-2010 GCF_001194135.2 Octopus bimaculoides | reverse complement strand
GGAAATTAATAAACTAAAACCTCCTCAAGACTGGAAACATAAGCAATGTGAATAACTTAAATTTCACTGTTTATTACACATTTCTTTCTGATTTGTGCGTGTGTATGTGTATTTGTGTGTGTGTGTGTGTGTGCGTATTTGTGTAATGGCGTAATGGGCCCAGCTCGGTCCCACTGCATCTCTCTGCTGTTGACGACTGTTGAGGGAATAATATATCTGTATGTGTGCGTGTGTGTATGTCTGTAATGGAATCGATCTGTTCTACTAAAAAAACAATAATTCAAGAACCGTACCCTAACATGGTCGTAGTGCAGTGAGTAAAACAAAAGACGTGTTGCTTATGGAATTTGTAATAAAACATTTAAAAACAAACAAGTATATAACTGAGCGTAGTTTCGAACTACGGACAGCTATCTTATGAACCCAGCAAGTTCCAACTGCGCCATTCTGCTGTCGATTTTCTAGTTGCAGACATTACTTATTTATTACATAAACCAATATCTTATCATTGAGTAAACTGGGAAACTTTTATGAACTGTGACTATCTAGGTTATTAGTAGATTAAGTCAATCTCTAAAAAGAATAATGAAATGAGCAACTCCAAATAGTGATGATTGTGCGTCGATGTATATGCAACAGAAACATATTTTTCTATCGCCGCCTCTAACTAAGTCACAAACTATACAAACCTTGATTTGAAATAATTTCACGAGTCAAAGAGATTTTCATCATTATCCCGAAACATGAGGTTGAGTCGGGG
>NW_026312823.1:0-589 GCF_001194135.2 Octopus bimaculoides | reverse complement strand
CTGTTCTATAACACAAAATAGATAAGTATACGAAATTTGAAAGTCTTTCGGTACCAAAAACACTACGTAAAACATTAATGAAAAATGTGGCCCCCGTTTTAAAAAAGATCCCAGTCTTCAACCTTCAACTGTATCAAGCAGATGTACGAACAGTCAGTTAATTCACAGAGATAAACTGAAAACTAGACGAGTTCCCTGTTAACTGGACACTAGTAATTTATCATAGTTGGTGCAGTATGAAATAAATAATAAAAAAAATATATAGATATTTTTTTTGTTAAGGATTTTGTTCAAAAATTTCTTTTTTTTAAAAAAATGAAAGGAGAGATACGTATTCATGCCAACTTTTTTTTAGCAGAGCGTAGTTTCGATCTACGTACCTCTGGGTTATGGGACCAGCACGCTCCCACCGCGCCACTCTGCTGTCGACTTCCTTGTTGCAGACATTAATTATTTATTACATAAACCAATAAGTTATAATTGAGTAATTTGGGAAACTTTTATGAATTGTGACTATCTAGGTTATTAGCAGTTTAAGGCAATCTCTAGCGGAGTTTATAAAGAAAAACAATGAAATGAGTAACTCCAA
>NW_026312822.1:0-577 GCF_001194135.2 Octopus bimaculoides | reverse complement strand
TTCAACTTTTCTCTCAAGGTACTTACACTCTGTCTAGTATGCACACTGATGTTACATATCCATCAGAACATACTGGCTTCATTCCTTGCAAGCTTATGCATGTCTTCAGCAGTCACGGCCCATGTTTCACTGCCATGAAGCATGGCTGTTCGTACTCATGCGTCATACAGTCTGCCTTTTACTCTGAGAGAGAGACCCTTTGTTGCCAGCAGAGATAAGAGCTCTCTGAACCTTGCCCAGGCTATTCTTATTCTAGCAGCTACACTTTCAGCGCACCTTCCTCCACTACTAACTTGGTCACCTAGATAGCAGAAGCTATCAATCACTTCTAGTTTTTCTCCCTGGAATGTGGCAGAAGTTGTTTTCTGCACATTTACAGTGTTTATAGCTCCTGAACATCTGCTACAAACGAAAACTAACTTCCTAGTTAACCTTCCTTTGATATTGCTGCACCTCTTATGTTCCATAGCTTGCACTGGGTGCATCTTATAGAGTTTCTACCTATGCCTTTTCTACAGATCGACCAGGGCCATCTACCTGAAGGGGTTTCTGTTTTTTCTACCTTCCTACTTATTAG
>NW_026312821.1:0-269 GCF_001194135.2 Octopus bimaculoides | reverse complement strand
TCTCTTTACTATCAACGACCTCCTGATATCTGTTATCACAGGACTGAATTGATTTCTTGGAAAATGATGGAGTAATATTGTTCCATTCGTTTTTCAATAATCACCAGAGATGATCTTGGTTCTTTGGATGTCTCCTTCGTGCTCCATCTCCAATAATATTCCAAACGTTTTCTATAGGGTTCAGATTGAGATTTTGAGGTGACCAATCTATGAGATCAACCCCTTCATCACTCAAAAAGTCTTTGACTCTCTTCGCAGTGTGACAGGGA
>NW_026312820.1:0-236 GCF_001194135.2 Octopus bimaculoides | reverse complement strand
TATGTATGTATGTATGTATGTATGTATGTATGTATGTGTGTGTGTATACACACACACACATTTATATATATCCATGTATGTACGTATGTATATATATGTACATACATATATGCATACTATATATGTATGTACACATACACACATATAGATATCACTTACACACGCATCCAGCGTCATTCCCAATAACTGCCAAGTATAAATATCTATAACATTAATTCAGAATGTAACCTAATCAC
>NW_026312819.1:0-509 GCF_001194135.2 Octopus bimaculoides | reverse complement strand
TATATAAAAGAGACCACTAAGTGGACTGCTAATGTGCTAGAAGAAGATCAGTTAGAAATTCTCAAAGAAAATTCAGCGAAGCAAAAGCAGGCGGGTGAAACTAGTGAAAATTATATAAATACCTAGGTTATCTGTAGACCATGGTTTTGGTCTCTTTTATATACACATATACTATAATCCTTTTGAGATCCCAGAAATTTTTTTCTGAATCTTCTAATTCTTTTAATGTGCTGGTTTCTTGGTATTAAATTGATATTAATTAATATCAAATTTTTACCCTATTATGTTAATTAACCATAATCACGTTTCTCAAAGTTGGTAAATTCGATGCAGAAATTG
The DNA here is from genome assembly GCF_001194135.2 of Octopus bimaculoides. Classification (NCBI taxonomy): domain Eukaryota; kingdom Metazoa; phylum Mollusca; class Cephalopoda; order Octopoda; family Octopodidae; genus Octopus; species Octopus bimaculoides. The sequence goes on along the minus strand of NW_026312819.1, from coordinate 170 downwards.
TTTTCTGCAAAGATATTTCCGGATTTAGCATGCCAAAACTAAGACTTTTGAATATTACTCTTTGTAATTAATAGAACCCCGTGAACATGTTTTCATTAGTTGGAGACAACTAGTATGAGGTTTGTTATGTTTCCCTCGGACTGACTCGCAGAGATAACATAACGAGTTAT
>NW_026312818.1:0-207 GCF_001194135.2 Octopus bimaculoides | reverse complement strand
TCTCGCTCGAAAATGTGGTTGGTAAGCAAGCCACTTATCACACAGCCACTCCTACGACTATATGTTTATATTGGTAAAAGAATAGGCAGAATCCGAGGAAAAGGAGGAAGACATTAACAAAAGAGTGAATGAGTTAATCAAGAGAAAAGGGAGAATGAGATAGGATAACATTTGAAAATAAGTGACAGGAAAAGTAGGGAAAAAAGT
>NW_026312817.1:0-208 GCF_001194135.2 Octopus bimaculoides | reverse complement strand
TAGATAGATAGATAGATAGATAGATAGATAGATAGATAGATAGATGAGCGGGGTTGCTGAAACGTTTCTGGTTTTAAGAGTATCATGAAAGGCCTGGTTGCAGATCCAACTTTCCGAAATCTTTTACTGAGTTTAGGAAAATTAAAGGACCACTGCAATAAGTGTGTGAATCTAAAAGGGAAATATAATATATATATATATATATATA
>NW_026312816.1:0-304 GCF_001194135.2 Octopus bimaculoides | reverse complement strand
TATCTATCTATCTATCTATCTATCTATCTATCTATCTGTGTGTGTGTATACACTTATATAGTGGGGGAGAGAGAGAGAGAGAGAAAGAGAGAGAGTAAATAGATGAATAATTAAATTTTACTGTAGATTGAAAGGAAAGTAAATGGATTTGGACGAATGATTTCATTTTATTAAAGAGAAATTCTGAACTTGTGCAGGAACCTCACATAAATTATACAGTGGAAATTATTTAGTTAACGTTTTACCCCTGAGGATGCAATACACACACACCCACACACACACACACACACACACACACACACAC
>NW_026312815.1:0-238 GCF_001194135.2 Octopus bimaculoides | reverse complement strand
CATAGTTCCGGGTTCAGTCCCACTGCGTGGCACCTTGGGCAAGTGTCTTTGTGACCAGTGATGTATAAGAATATTCAATGGTCTTCCACTGATATAGAATGGAAACTACTTATGATGGCATGAAATTGTAACATTACCATTAACGTCTTAGGCATGATTAGCACATGCGAAACTGGTTGACTATGTAAATATTTTATTTCATAGGTGTGTGTGTATATATATATATATATATATATAT
>NW_026312814.1:0-442 GCF_001194135.2 Octopus bimaculoides | reverse complement strand
ATATATATATATATAACGAAAGATGAGCGAAAGAAATTGCTTTATTTCTGGAAGAGAATGTTAAAGAGACGGTGAAGAAAGGCAGAAAGATAGACAGATAGGAAGAAAATAATAAAGAGAGATAAATAGAAATGGAACTATAGAAGAACCCTGGAAGCAACTGAAGATTTCAAGTGACCAGCTCACAACTGTGGCGTAACAACATATGACACTAGTACAAATAGCCTACTCATTTTTGAATTTTACATTATCTCCGTCAATTTTCTTGACGCATCTGTGAATTAAATCAAGAAAATTGCGCACACTCAAACTGATATTGCTTACGTTTTCGTTTGTATCGCCTCTGGGTGAAATGTTGGAAACATTTATTTATTAATAGTGACATAGTTTTGAGGGAAACAGGCATCTATGTACTTCCTGTCCATATCTCTTGGCGTCAATC
>NW_026312813.1:0-649 GCF_001194135.2 Octopus bimaculoides | reverse complement strand
TGCATGTATGTATGTATGCATATATGTATGCATGCATGCATGAATGAATGTATGTATATATGCATGTATATATATATGCATGTATATATATATGCATGCATACATACATACATGCATGTATGTATGCATGCATGAATGCATGTATGTGTATATGCATGTATATATATGCATGCATACATACATATATTCATGCATGCATGTATGTATATATGCATACATGCACGTATGCATGCATGCATGCTTCTGTGTATGTATGTATGTGTGTATGCATGCATGAATGCTTCTATGTATGTATGTATGCATGTACACATGCATGCATGCGTGTATGTATGTATGCATGCATGCATGTATATATGCATGCATGCATTCATGCATTATGTGTGTATATATGTATGCATGTAGGTTTGCATGCATGCATGCATATATGTATGTATGTTTATATGTATGTAGCTTTGCATGTATGCAAGAAAGATGTGTATACATGAAAGATGTATACATGCAATACGGATGTATTTAAATATGCGTGTTTGTGTGTGTGTGCGCGCGGTCGTCTGAAGACTGGTGCTTATAAGTTTATAGCGCATTTTGATAGTGACAGCATTCCATACTTCTGTTTTCCTCGCTCACATAACTATACGAAAATGAAAAA
>NW_026312812.1:0-783 GCF_001194135.2 Octopus bimaculoides | reverse complement strand
TATATACATATACATACATATATACATATATATATATACATATGTATATAGACACATATATATATATATACATATATATATATATACATTCATATATATATATTCACATATATATATATATACGTTTATATATATATATGTGTATGTGCATGAATGTATGTATATAAAAATATGTAATATATATATATATATATATATATATATATATATATATATAAAGCATTATTATTCTTTTGGCGCGTCGAACAATACGCTTAGCGACATTTTCTTCCCGCTCTTTACGATCTGATTTCAAATTCCATCCTGGTCCTTATTGCTTCTCATCTTTTCTAGAGATGACTAAAGCACGAACCAGTGGAGCACTGCATACGATGTAATCGCCTCACACCTACCTCATGCAGTTGTTCACCTCGTACAAAATTACAAACAATTATTGTTATTATTATTAGTAGTAGTTGTAGTAGTAGTAATATTTAAATTCTACCGTATGCTCTATAAAATATTTCATATCTAATATTTATAAGCTGTAATATCATATATCTATATTATTAACTTTAATATATATTATTCATAATATACACAAACACACATATATACATACCTACAAATATAAATTGCCAGTGTGAATATTTGTCATATATCTATACGTATCTATGCATATAATAATCATAATGTATATAAGTATATATACCACCTTACTGAAATTAAGTATTTCATGTTTATGCATGCACGTACACCCACACAATAATATATATATATATATATATATATATATATATATAT
>NW_026312811.1:0-278 GCF_001194135.2 Octopus bimaculoides | reverse complement strand
TATCGGTTTTATATCATCCTATTTTCTCCCAACTCTACACTCTGAATTTTATTTCTTTTTTCCCTTTTTCTTTTCTTCTTGTCTTCCCTTCTTGTCCAACGTACTATCTGGTAGCGTCCTAATCTCCAACGGTCTTTTCAAATAAATTACGTTATAACCTTCTCCAAATATAGTTCTCAAATTCGGTTATAATGTCTTACGTTTAAGCTGTTTCCCATACATTTCCCCGATGAGAAGTTTACATTTTTAACATCGCCGATTCCTATGGATCGCATAAA
>NW_026312810.1:0-292 GCF_001194135.2 Octopus bimaculoides | reverse complement strand
TAATAATAATAATAATAATAATAATAATAATAATAATAGTAATAATTTCAATGACAGCAGCAGCAACAATAGGAACAATAACAATGCTTCTTTAGCTATTTAAAAGAAGAAAAAGAAAAAATAATGGAAAAATGAATTTTTAACTGGATTAAGAAGAGAAATATTAAAAAAGAAAAAAGCTTGGAAAAGATGTGAGAAGGAAGGAAAAGGAAAGAGAGAAAAGGAAAAGCAATGATGCAAATGACGACGACAACGACGACGACAGCGCTGCTGCTGCTGCTGCTGCTGCTGC
>NW_026312809.1:0-209 GCF_001194135.2 Octopus bimaculoides | reverse complement strand
TGTGTGGAGGTGTGTGTGAATACTAGGGGCGTATTTGTGTCTGTGACAATTATCAAGCTATTTTCAGGCCAAAATATACTGACCCCGCTTCGTTTTAGACAATGCATTCCGTTTTACATGATTATTTTTGTAACTGAGATTAAACTTTTCGAAATAGCATTCTTGCAATCGCTGTGTTCAGTATTACTTCAGTGGGTATAAACTATATT
>NW_026312808.1:0-304 GCF_001194135.2 Octopus bimaculoides | reverse complement strand
ATATATATGAAACATGTGACAATTAGTTGGTTGTCATAATAAAAGTCAGAGTTTTGGATGCTGGGGCTGAAGTCTGCTCCGGCATCTCATCAGTTATCAAGACAGCCAGAGCAAACTTCAGCCTTGGCATCCGAAACTCTGAGTATTATTGTGACAACCAACTAATTGTCAGATATATTTATCGATAAATTCCTCTAATTTACATAATATTGAGGTCTCATTCATTCTTTTGTTGTCATGTTATTATTATTGAAATATGAGCCTGGTGTAGCCATCCGGTTTCACCAGTCCTCAGTCAAATCGT
>NW_026312807.1:0-215 GCF_001194135.2 Octopus bimaculoides | reverse complement strand
TTCTCTATGAAAAGATTCTCCTTGCTGATTCTTTCTTGTGTGGAGATTCTATCTTTATATTGATAGAAAGGGAATTAAAACCCACAGAATTGTCTTCCCTTACACACACTTCCTGTTTTGACACCACACTTCCTACTTAACACATAAACCTTCAGCCTCTTCTCATTTTTTAAACCTAACACAACTCTCAATTTTCATGCATCCTTATTTTTCCA
>NW_026312806.1:0-490 GCF_001194135.2 Octopus bimaculoides | reverse complement strand
ATATATACAAACATATGTTTGCATAGGTGTGTGTGTATGTGTGTATGAGCGTGTACGTATTTCTATTCGGATGTATAAACGTTCAGACCTAAAAGTATATTTGTGTATATACACACACACGCTCACACGCAAATGCATACATTCTCACAATAATGGCGAATTAATGTATGCATATTGCTATACAAAATATAGTGTTGATTTATTGAACCCCATTCGAGGGAAAAGTAAATACATGCCTCTTGGCGACTGCGACCAACTCCAAATGAAAAGAGGAGCGAGCATCAGAAATCGTGGAATCTGAGAAATTGGCATAACATTGAGAAAAGTTTGATGTTTTGGCGATAACGGGTGCTGTGGACACGTGTCTCTGCCTCAGTAGACATTATCAGCATGCCACTTGGCATCCCTCGAGTCCACACACGCACTCACACACACATACACACACGAGAAGAATAGGTATGTGTATGTGTGCGTACGGATGTGTTTCTGT
>NW_026312805.1:0-431 GCF_001194135.2 Octopus bimaculoides | reverse complement strand
ATAATAATAATGATAATAATAATACTGGTTATGTTAACCTGAGCTGCTACTATTTTAATATATTACATTTCTATATTTTCTTATTGCCTATATGATAATTGCTGCAGTTTGCTCTTTGACCTTGCAGTGAAATACTTCAAGGCAGATAGGAACATGCCGTCGTAAGAATTATTAGTTTTATCTTCACAATACAGTGAGTTTTTGGACAAAATATAAATAAATAATAACTGAATAAAATAAAGAAAATAAAGAAAAAAAATAACGGAATTCTGAAGAAATATGCATTGATGGGTTGAAAGTGCAGTTCTGGTTACTATGGCAATAAAGAATATAGCTAAAACATATCTACCAATGTGTTTGTATGTAGAGGGACACATAAATAAATTCATACATACGTACATACTTACATGTATGTATATATATATATATAT
>NW_026312804.1:0-294 GCF_001194135.2 Octopus bimaculoides | reverse complement strand
TATATTTATATATACATATAATACATACTTGTATATATCTATATATATATATGTATGTATGTATGTGTGTATGCACATATATATACACTAATTATTATATACGAATGTCTACATGGCGGTGTGCTTTTGTGTATACTTGTAAGCAAATGTGAAGTGTATGATTGGTTATTGCATACATATTAGTTGAAGGTGATTGCTAAATTAATAATCTTAATTTCATGTATTAATTTACACGATGCTATATATCCCACACACATGCATTAACACAAATGATTCAACACCCACACACACACA
>NW_026312803.1:0-371 GCF_001194135.2 Octopus bimaculoides | reverse complement strand
TATATGTGTGTGTGTGTGTGTGTATGTATGTATGTATTTATATATGTATATATTATATTTTTTAACAGAAGTCTACAAATCAATTATATCTCAGAATTTTCTGCGATATCATATACTCCGATGGTGTATACAGGTGGTGGTTTTAATTTAATGGCGTTTCAATCGGTTACACTATGTATATTTGTGCCCGATATTTGTCATAGTCGTTCAGTATTTATCTACATTCGCGAAATACTCGAAAGCACACGTACACACATATAGTCATGCATAAACAGATGCGCATACACACATGTATGTGTAGATATATATATATATATACTTGACGATTCCCTGCCCTATATCTATATATCTATCTATCTATATATATATAT
>NW_026312802.1:0-649 GCF_001194135.2 Octopus bimaculoides | reverse complement strand
TATAGAGTTGGTTTGTTAATGTATATATATATATATATATATATATACATAGTCATATATATTTTACATACATGTATGTACATATATATTTTAATTATTTATATAAACATTAATGTTTATGTGTACACTTAAAGGAGTGTACATGTGTGTATGTATGTATGTATGTATGTATGTATGTGCTCGTGTGTGTGTATGTATATCTTATATATGTAAATATGATCATACACTTTTACACATTAAGCCTCGATAGATTAAGCAAGTGCGACAAGGAAAGAAAAGACAAGGAAAAAAAATCAAAAGAATTTTAAGAAAGTACACACACATATGCACATGCACACACTCATAACAGTAATCGTAGAAATAAATTTTAAAATGAAAAAATAAAAGACTTCTAACCTTAATTTGATCTCTTAATTAAACATTAATTAAACCATCAGACATTATCCACCATCCATTCATCCTACCACCGTTACCATATAAGGTGAAAGAATTTGTAGAGGTGTGTTTGGTTTTATTTTTGGTTTTTTTTGTTGATAGTATTGTTGTTACTTGGCAGCAAATATTCCATTATTTTTCCTTTTGTTTGTTGTTTTTGTTGAGGTGTTTTGTTATTTTTTGTCTGTTTGTTACTCTTTTACTTAATAATTAT
>NW_026312801.1:1744-1959 GCF_001194135.2 Octopus bimaculoides | reverse complement strand
CACACACACATTAGGTTGGTGCATAATAATTGCGGCTTTTTTTTTCAATAAATTTTATTCAACAAAACGATAACAACATTTAACAGAAGCATCTTTAAATGATTACTCCAACTGGCTGCCAAGCAAATGGGAAGCAGTAATTGAAGTAGATGGTGAATACGCTCCAGAATAATCATTTACATATGTTTTTGTTAAATGTTATTGTTTTTGTTGAA
>NW_026312801.1:126-277 GCF_001194135.2 Octopus bimaculoides | reverse complement strand
TTATTATTCCAACAGAAAGTTGTTTCAATATTAATTAGACAAGATTAATTCGCTGACAGAAATACATAAATGTTTTGTTTGAGTGTTTCAAATAATGAAGCAAACATCATCTCCCTGAAACCTTAATATTTTCACAAAGCTAAATGTTTTC
>NW_026312801.1:0-115 GCF_001194135.2 Octopus bimaculoides | reverse complement strand
TTACAGATTCACTATGGAAGACCAAACAAAACCTACCCCTCTGGAAAGGGACTCAACAACAAAAAAGTGTAAATATGAGAGAGATGACGGTTCAAGGAGAGAAATGTCAGAGAAA
>NW_026312800.1:0-352 GCF_001194135.2 Octopus bimaculoides | reverse complement strand
GAATATTTTGTATAATTCACCTAAAAAGGTTTTTTAACGTATTGACTACTGGGTAAAATTATGAATGATTAATTAATTTTACCCTATATTATTATTAAAACTATAATTTACTCCATGACTAAAACTGCAGTTTTTCTGCGAGATAGGTCGTAACACACACGTGGGTATAAAAGATATGTATCACATTCGGCTGTATATTTTGGGGAGTGCGGTTGAATATTAGTTATGCGATGACGCTTGATCGCGTACATATTTAATCCTAACACTCGCAAATTTATAACTCGGAGTACCACACAGAGGAAAATAATAGGTAAATATAATTTACTTTAAATTCGAAACGCGTCTGTGGTTA
>NW_026312799.1:0-227 GCF_001194135.2 Octopus bimaculoides | reverse complement strand
AGTGGTGGTTATGACATTGGTGATGATGATGATGTTGACAGTGCCACTGGCCACATCATTATCAATGAACCAACAAGGGAGACCCTTTATGATCACTTGACCTGCTAGATATTCTTTTACTGTTTTACTTGTTTCAGTCATTTGACTGCAGCCTAGCTGGAACACTGCCTTTTAGTTGAACGAATCGACCCCTGGACTTATTCTTTGTAAGCCTAGTACTTATTCTA
>NW_026312798.1:0-279 GCF_001194135.2 Octopus bimaculoides | reverse complement strand
CACACACGCGCGCATGCGCAACTACACTTTTATACTATGAGGGAATCAATACTTAACAGTTAAAGAATTCTAATATCAACAATAAAAATGCTGAATTCGGTAGGATATATTTTTAATAAAACAGTCGAACATTTTGAATTACAACTACGAAAATAATATTATCGATACAGCCTGCCTATTCCGTTCATCGTTCAATCAATAGGAGGAGTAGAGAATTTTCAACAGCGAGACCATTCTAAGATAGAATCGACACCAACGATAAAATCACAACTAAACTGA
>NW_026312797.1:0-310 GCF_001194135.2 Octopus bimaculoides | reverse complement strand
ACAGCGGTACTGGATATTAATAATTATCGCCAAGCCAACATGGCAGTCCCCAAATTAGGACGAATGCTGCCGTGGATTAGTTCCAAGTGGCCATCTCTATTTCTGAAAACCAGTGGATGTATTCCACTGAAATTAGATAAATAACCTTCCTACAGATAGTCAGTAGCGACGCCTGCTGGCTTCGGCTGCTCTGCATTGACAAGGGGCAACACCCTGAAACTAGTCTAGTTTACAGATGCCAAACAAGCAGATGCCAAACCTTCGAAGGTTATAAAGGACACAGATTCGTGTGTCACATAGCTAGCTAGAG
>NW_026312796.1:0-421 GCF_001194135.2 Octopus bimaculoides | reverse complement strand
ACATGTGAGCATATTCATTCGTTTTGAGTCTGTTTTCCAATACTGGAATGGATTAGATGAATGCTTATTAATGAGGCAATATTTTATCGCCTATTCCTTTCACTAATGTTTACTTATTGTGGCGATAATATAAAACATCATGCTCATCATCATCATCACCATCACCATCACCACCATATTCATTTAACATCTACTTTTCATGCTGGTACGGGTCGCATAATTTGACCGTATCTGATGAAAGAGAATGGGTCAAGTTTGGCCTGCCTTGACTAAGTTTCTCCAAATGGATGCCCTTTTTAATGCTAACCAGTTTACGGAATGTATTGGGTGCCTTTTTGTCGCATCTGCTATACGTTACGTTCTGAGTTCAAATTCCGGCAAATTGTGTATCCACGCAGGCTTAGCTGTGCTGATATATATA
>NW_026312795.1:0-460 GCF_001194135.2 Octopus bimaculoides | reverse complement strand
TGTGGAAGAGGTAGACCCAGGAAGAGCTGGGATGAGGTGGTGAAGCATGACCTTTGAACAGGCCTCACCGAGGCAATGACTTGTGACCGCGACCTTTGGAAATATGCTGTGCATGAGAAGACTCGGCAAGCCAAGTGAGACCATAACCCGTGGCCTGTGCCAGGGGTGTAGCCAGCCCATTTATGTGTACCTTTCCTTCATTGGACACTAAACTCCGTTTGCGAAGACCTATTGAGGCAAGTGAAATCGAAATCGAACCAAATTCGACGACTGGCACCCATGCCAACTTCTCCTTCATTGGACACTAAACTCGGCTTGCGAAGACCTGTTGGGCTAAGTGAAAGAGAAATCGTGATGGCACCTGTACCAGTGGAGCGCTAAGAGTACTATCCGAGTGTGATCGTTGCCAGAGCAGTTGTCTGGCTTCTGTGCCAGTGGCACGTAAATAGCACCATTTGAG
>NW_026312794.1:0-228 GCF_001194135.2 Octopus bimaculoides | reverse complement strand
CTGCTCGTGAAATTAACGTTCAAGTGGCTGAGCACTCCACAGACACGTACACGTGTCTGTGGAGTGCTCAGCTAGGAGAACAAAAAAAATAAGTCATGCACGCGCACAGACACCAAATCAACAACAATCATAGAATAAACAAATGAATCAACAAGTATTACAGACTTTAAAGTGAACGCTGTCATGGATACTGCAACCACGACAGATAACAGCCCTGTCACCACCACC
>NW_026312793.1:0-225 GCF_001194135.2 Octopus bimaculoides | reverse complement strand
GATCGACCACTCACGACTAGCTAGCGCGGACGCACGACTGCGCGTTCGGGTCCGCGCCGCTTTAGTAGTACCATGTGTGTGTATGTGTTTGTTCCCCCAACATCGCTTGACAACCGATGCTGGTGTGTTTACGTCCCCGTAACTTAGAGGTTCGGTAAAAGAGAGAAATCGATAGGATAAAGTACTAGGCTTACAAAGAATAAGTCCTGGGGTCGATTTGCTCGA
>NW_026312792.1:0-318 GCF_001194135.2 Octopus bimaculoides | reverse complement strand
TGGGTGCTTTTTAAATAGTGTTGGTCATATGGATCATGATGTTACCTAACAAATGTAAATAAGATTAGTCATTTGAGCTAGAGTGTTGCATAGCACCAGATTTAATAGCATTGGTCATATGAAGAATGATATCAGCTAACACCAGCTGTAAATAATATTGGTTGCACGAATAAGGATGTCATATGACACCTGATGATGTAACCCTTTAGCATTCAGCTTACTCTGTCAAATGTAATGCTCATTTATTCATATTCTTTTGAATGAATCATGCATTATCTTGTAGCTTCAAGATTTCAATGATGTGATTGTTTATTTTTA
>NW_026312791.1:0-258 GCF_001194135.2 Octopus bimaculoides | reverse complement strand
TATAGGTACCCCATTTAGTTTAGGGTTAGGTGGAATCGTTTTGGCAGGCATGTGTGAAAAGCTTACGTCGGATTACCACGAACTTGTCACGAACAGAGAATCTGGGCTACTGACGTTTGTTTGAATCTAGTAATAGTGGTTGTGATGCAGCAGCTAGTAGCTGTAACTACATAGGAAAGTGTTTATTGCTTACACTTGTTGTTGCTCTTTGCTAGAAATATAACTTCGTCTCGAAGAATTCTTCGTACAAGGTCAGAC
>NW_026312790.1:0-202 GCF_001194135.2 Octopus bimaculoides | reverse complement strand
CAGAATTGCAATATAGTGGTTTCATCATTCACAGGACTTGTTCGTTCAGTGCCTATTATATGCGTGAAGCTCCTCGAAATGATATTTCACCGTCAAACAATTTACTGTTCCGAGCTATGGATAGGTACTCTGGATTACAATCGCTTACTGATGAATATCAGAAAATATTTCTTTTTTAAGCATAGGACAATAAATATTTAAG
>NW_026312789.1:0-231 GCF_001194135.2 Octopus bimaculoides | reverse complement strand
TTTTACTGTAGATTCCGGGTGAGTGATCTTTAATTCCCTATTTGACAGTGTGTATTTGTGTTTGTAGTTGTGCGTGTATGTATGCGTGTGTATGTACTTATGCATGTATATACGTATGTATGTATGTATGTATGAGCAAATACATGTGGGTGGATGAGTGTGTGTATGCATGCACATATACATTTGTGTGCATGCATAGATACATACATGTCTTTGTATACTCATGTCTAT
>NW_026312788.1:0-239 GCF_001194135.2 Octopus bimaculoides | reverse complement strand
TGTATGTATGTATGTATGTGTGTGGTTGGTGTGTACGTATATATATATGTATATACATATATACGTGTGTTTGTATGTACGTGTGTTCATGTGCATATACATATATCTGTATTCATATCTATCTATGTATATAGATACATACATACATACATACATACATACATACATTTAAATATAGAAATATGTCACTTATATGAGTAAATATATATGTATATATGATTGTACATGCATACATACAT
>NW_026312787.1:0-291 GCF_001194135.2 Octopus bimaculoides | reverse complement strand
TTAGTAGGTTCCTGACATAATCTATCTCAGGTCACTAAACACTGATTATCACTAGGTTCTAGTCTGTTGCACTGTGTGGCACCAATGCGTACACACACAAACACGCACACATACATATATATGTATGTATGTTTGTATATGTATATATACATATATATTTTTATATATATGTATGTATGTATTTGTATATAGACATATATATGTATGTATTTGTATACAGACATATATATTTATATATATGTATGTATGTATTTGTATATAGTGGCTGTGTGGTAAGTAGCTTGCTTACCA
>NW_026312785.1:0-444 GCF_001194135.2 Octopus bimaculoides | reverse complement strand
TATAATGTATATAAATATACATACACATATATATATCTAGGTATCGTTGTGGCATTCATTATTATAAAGAAACAGTAACTTTACTGCCAAATGAGCCGAAGTTGTTGCAAAAACTTTTTTCTTTTTACCTCCCAATTGCAGTTATTACATATTCACATAATACAGCAAGTGCCCCAGGGTGGTGGGGCTAGGAGTTGCTACTCCTCTCTCACTCAACTCACATGTTCCTCATTCTCCATATTCCCTCTCAGTTATTTAGTCTTTACACCTAGTTGACAGTTCACATCATATCAGCCTCTCTCTCTCTCTCTCTTTTACCAATCTGATTTCTTGTTACCATTGCTGATGTTGTTTTTTTTTAAATCATTATTATTATTATTATTATTATTCCTGTTTTTGTTTTTTTCGTTGTCATCTGTTATTTTCTTATTTGTTTTTGTTCTA
>NW_026312784.1:0-249 GCF_001194135.2 Octopus bimaculoides | reverse complement strand
AGATAGATAGATAGATAGATAGATAGATAGACAGATAGATAGATGTTTGTGTTGTACGCATTGTTGAATGCGATGTAGACGTGAATGTGAAGATAAAGAAGAGGTTGAAAGGTGAGATTGTAGAAGAAATTATAGATGGGTTAATAGTTTTTAATTTATCAACAAATTGAAGCGTAAGGAGTCACGAGACACTATTTGAATTATATATAAATATGTGTGTTTGTGCATGTGTGTATAGGTGGTACAAAT
>NW_026312783.1:0-424 GCF_001194135.2 Octopus bimaculoides | reverse complement strand
AAGTAAAAAATCATACTTAAAAAGATACCATCATCATCATCATTACCATTGACAACAGAAGCAGCAGTTACAGTATCATAATGATAAACTCTAATCAAGGAAAAGCAACAGGAAAAGCTCGTTCAGCACAAACAATAACATATTATATATAAAAACACTGATGGTTGTGATGATGATGATAAACTAAGAATCTTTTGTCAGGTGAAGAGAGGAGAGATCTCATCATTTGTCACTGGGTAGCCAGTACAACTTCAAGAGGTTGATGACATTTACAATGACAATGATGATGACTGCCATCTGCATCCAGTATTATTTTCTTTTATCATTTTCTTTACTACCTCTTTTACAATATGAACATTATTTAAGCATATTTTGCCTGATAACTTTCTTTCCTTTGTTGTTGCCTTTTTTTTTTTTTTTTTTT
>NW_026312782.1:0-520 GCF_001194135.2 Octopus bimaculoides | reverse complement strand
CTGCCTTATGTGAAGTTTCTGGAAGGCCATATGTTTGGCAGTAAGATATTTGACTCTGCCATAATTCTGGAAAGAGAAGTGGTTGTTGGAGAATATCTATGACCTCATCAGCCCCAGTTTCTGGCCTCCTAATTCCTGCCTGATTGTAATCCTATGAATTACTATGTGTGAGGTGTGGTTAAGAAAGGCATCAACTGCTCTGCCTGAAACACCAAGGCCAAGCTGATGACTATAATGTTGCCAGATACAGTGAGGAACACAGGCTGGTTCTGGAGTTGATTTGAGGCCATGAAAGAAGCCGAGGGCAGCTACTTTGAGTAAATTATCTCTCAGCCATAATTTAATTGATATTACGTCATTTTGACTGTGGCCATGCTGGAGCACTGCCTTTTAGTTGAAGAAATCAGCCCCTGGACTTATTCTATCGGTCGTCTCTTTTGCCAAACTGCTAAGTTACAGAGACGCAAACACACTGTTATGTTTCCCTCGGGTGACTCGTAGAGATAACATAACGAGTTAT
>NW_026312781.1:0-318 GCF_001194135.2 Octopus bimaculoides | reverse complement strand
CGTTCTTTCCTTCCTACGTTCGTTCGTTCGTTCCTACGTTCGTTCTTTACATCCTAAGTTCGTTCGTTCTTTCCTACATTCGTTCTTTCCTTCCTAGGTTCGTTCTTTCCTTTCTACGTTCGTTCTTTGCTTCCTACGTTCATTTGTTCGTTCCTACGTTCGTTCTTTCCTTCCTACGTTCGTTCGTTCGTTTCTACGTTCGTTCTTTCCTTCCTACGTTCGTTCTTTACTTCCTACGTTCTTTCTTTCTTTCGTACATTCGTTCTAATCTTCCTACGTTCGTTCGATCGTTCCTACGTTCTTTCGATCGTTCCTACA
>NW_026312780.1:322-429 GCF_001194135.2 Octopus bimaculoides | reverse complement strand
TTAAATATAGAACTGTATTTTCTATGTTTTTGTTTTTATGTTTTCGTTTCTCATTGCGTCTACGTTTTTCTGATGTCCTGTACCCATATATGCATGTATATATACAT
>NW_026312780.1:0-210 GCF_001194135.2 Octopus bimaculoides | reverse complement strand
ATGTATGTATGTATATGTGCAGTGAACCCGGAACCATGAGGTTGAGAAGCAAGCTTCTTACCACACAGCCACGTCTGCTTCCACGCGTCTCGATTATAAGATGGCTACTCCGTTACGTCAAGTGATTCCTCTACATGATGCTTCTTGAATTGAGGAGAGGCCCTTTGTGTAACTAACCCCACTCTCTGCATAACGATGACAGATACCCCC
>NW_026312779.1:0-381 GCF_001194135.2 Octopus bimaculoides | reverse complement strand
ATATATATATATCGTAAATGGCATATTTTGGGAATTAGTGCTGATATATAATTTGTACGAAGAGTTCTGGTATTTCATTTGCTTTCGATTTTCAATTACCATTTCTGTTGATTCCACCCACAAAATATCTGGTTTTTAAAGAACTTAAAATGTTTATGTATATCTATCATAAAGACCATTTGATGCAGCTTGAATTTAACGAAAAATAATCTTATATTGAATATCACACAGATGCATGCTTACACATAGACACATGTATATACGTATTGCATGAGTCTGTTTGAGTGAGTGTATGTATATGTGTGTGTATGAATGTGTGTATGTGTGCCTGTGTGTTTGTGTCTATGAGTGTGTGTGTGTGTGTGTGTGTGTGTGTGTGTG
>NW_026312778.1:0-282 GCF_001194135.2 Octopus bimaculoides | reverse complement strand
AAAATAGGTATTGATAGTTATAGTCTCAGTTTGTTCAGAACCTTCCATCACTCAGACAGGAATAATTAATGTAATTATGATGTATAATGGAATTTATATAACCATGAAGTTACAGGCTACAAGAAAGAATTCAATTAATGTTATGTTATGAGTGTATAATTATGAGAAAATAATTGTGCAAACTATGTTAAAACTTTGTTTTTGAAACACACCCACACAATCTGTTTGTCTGTCTGTCTCTCTCTCTCCATATATATATATATATATATATATATATATATA
>NW_026312777.1:0-361 GCF_001194135.2 Octopus bimaculoides | reverse complement strand
TGTCGATGGCCAGCTGGAGGAGATGTCCTCCTGGGGCTAAAAGCAACAGTGGCGTCCGCCCCTCGGGGTCAGCCACATTTGGGTGGCAGGTGTGCTTCACTTTGTCGTGCAGTTGCTGTTGGTGCCTCGTTCGGAGATTTGGCATTGCTTGTTTTCGGGTTTTCGATGTCGGTGAGTGGTTTCACTGGAGGAGCTTGTGTGTGTTTGCCAAGGGATGCCTTTTGCATCGAGGGTCGGCGATTGTCGTGCGCTGAGGGGGGGAGGTGGCCCTGGGGCTCGGGTGTGTACGTATCGTAGATCAATAATATGGAGGACAATAGTATGCAGTTTAGGGCTGAGGGGTTCCAAGCCCTGCGCTACC
>NW_026312776.1:0-528 GCF_001194135.2 Octopus bimaculoides | reverse complement strand
TATAACCACGAGTCCGCTGCCCTAACCACTGGGCCATTGCGCCTCCACAGAAGGCTACTAAGCCAGAAATGTTCCTATGGCTGTCTTCTTGTCTCCAAACAATAAAATAGTCCTTTTCTTTAATGTCTTGTAAGAAAATTCTTGAATTTTCAGATTATCTCCTTTTGTCAAGTACAGCTGACCATAATTGACATTTGCTCATCATAATACGACCTCTGGTGGTAGAAATAATTTTAATAAAGAAGGAATTTTTGTTCTGACATGTTTGACACACTGGTATTTGTGTGCAAGTGTGTGTGTGTGTATATATGTTTATATGCATATAGGTGTCTACATAAATGTATGTGTCATATATATATATATATATATATATATATCCAAATTATGGGAATAGAGTAGGTAAAACGTACAACTGTCTACATCAATAAACCACTATTGTTCCTGAAAATTCTTTTTTATATCGTCTACAGACTGCTTGAAGCTTACTAACTTCCTACACCTGGATCCTTGGATCTTACCTTTACATAT
>NW_026312775.1:0-373 GCF_001194135.2 Octopus bimaculoides | reverse complement strand
ATATATATATGAATGGATAGATAGAGATGTGAGTTTGCATGGATCTGAAAATGTTGATATTTATGTTGAGTTCTTTACGTTGGTTCGACAATCTGTCAGCGATAGGATTAGTAACAAACAGGAATATGACCGACGAAACACTCGAAGGCATTGCTGTAGCATGGCCACAGTCTAAAAGCTATAACCAGTAGACTGATACTAGGATATATATTTTTGAGTTGCACTTATATCCAAAGTGATTTAATCTCAGATAAAGTGCATCGTTTCACAGTTTTCTCAACCAATAAAATACCCTCTCTTTTATTTTATTATTATTATCATCTTGGAATTTCAACCATGTTTCGTGGTCTGCTACCACAACAGCTCCTTTATA
>NW_026312774.1:0-266 GCF_001194135.2 Octopus bimaculoides | reverse complement strand
ATAATAATAATAATAATAATAATAATAATAACAATAATAATAATAAATAAATAAAGCATTGTTAAACTGCTATTCTGCAGTTCTATTATTTATTATCAATGTCTGGAATTCTAATTCTCTCCTTTCCATGACCGTAAATCTCTAATAGGATCAGAAAAGCCTGTTAATATTTCTCATATTTATCGCAGCATTTCACTGTTGAATAGACAGGACAAAGTGTGGAGGCGCAATGGCCCAGTGGTTAGGGCAGAGGACTCGCGGTCATA
>NW_026312773.1:0-324 GCF_001194135.2 Octopus bimaculoides | reverse complement strand
ATGAGAGGAGCTGTCCAGGCTCCAATTGTCTGTTTTGGCATGGTTTCTACGGATGGATGCCCTTCCTAACACCAACCACTTTACAGAGTGTGCTGCGTGTTTTCAACGTGGCACCAGCATTAGTGCTTTTATGTGACACCAGCATCTGTGAGCCTGCAAGGTTAGGGATGCTCAGCTGGAGGGGAGTTCCTTTCTGTGGAAGAGCGTAGGCTCGAAACGTTAAAGACTTTTTCACTTCCCTGGCTAGGTAACTATGTACCTCCACTATAGCAAAACACCTGTTTCTGCCTCTCTGTCACACTCTAACCTTTCATCATCTGACAC
>NW_026312772.1:0-410 GCF_001194135.2 Octopus bimaculoides | reverse complement strand
TATGTATTATATCTTTCTCTCCCCGCTCTCTCTCTCTTTCTATATGTATATATATATATATATAATAATAATACAAATGATGATACACACACACACACACACAAACTTTCATTCATACATTCATACACAGATACTTACATATATATATATAGGTATGTATGTATACACACACGCATACAGAAATGCATTCAGACACAGACACACATGTTTGACCAGGAAGAACCTCCCACAAGCTGTCTCAAAGAAACCAGCTGCTCTACCCGGATGTTTCTGCAGACCACCACCACCACCACCACCACCATCATCAACATCACCCGTCCACCTCATCCGTACGGCAACAGCCAGCCACCCGCTACGTCGCTACATACCTCACTACCATCCGTTACGACAGCCCATAGCACCTTAATGGA
>NW_026312771.1:0-230 GCF_001194135.2 Octopus bimaculoides | reverse complement strand
AAACATACTTACACATGTATACGCACACACACATATATGTGTGTGTGTATATATGTACATGGATACATACACGCATTTGTATACACTCCTTAGTATGTATATACACACGGTAGTTGTGTGGTGATTGATATTGAAGCAGTGGAATATGTATAGGAAAGTGATTCTTATATTAGTTAGTTTAGATATTAAATGATTGACAATTAATTAATAAAGTTAATGGGTGGTCTATT
>NW_026312770.1:0-238 GCF_001194135.2 Octopus bimaculoides | reverse complement strand
GCAGCAGTCCTTCAGTTTTTCTAAGCCCTGTAAAAGAACTTGGAAAGTTGAGCCTCTGACCGGGCCTTTCATCCTTTGATGATGCCCTAAAAGCCAGGAATTTTTCACCACCCCTCATATATGTATATATGCCTCTACCTCTCTCTCTTCTCTCCCAACGTGACCGGTGTTTGGCCAAGCCTGACCTTTTTTTCTTGGTTCGACTACCATCCGTGCAACATTTATATTCCCCCCCCCT
>NW_026312769.1:0-537 GCF_001194135.2 Octopus bimaculoides | reverse complement strand
ATATATATATATATATACATAAGTATGTACATATACAGATATTTATACACATACATCTGCATATATCGAACACTTTTTGTTTCTTCTGACGCATTAAACTCCTTCTTTCATGTTTAACAAACTTTCGTATCGACTTAATCCATCTTAATACAAGTAATACACACATTTTACTCGTTCCACTCCAACAGGCCGCCATATTTGCTTTCATCATCGTACAACTAGATTATTCGCTCTAAAACAAAGAATGGATCGCATAATTGCATCATCAATCGATTCACATAGAAGCTTAATGCGTAAATCTATTTCTTGCGTTGATTACAAGCGAACATTCAAAGTGTGCTTGCTTACACACACACACACACACACACAAAACACACACACACGCACACACACGCACACATACATACATATATATGTATATATTCCTCGTTAAATTCTGTTTTAACACGATGTCTTTGATATGTGTCAGTTATATTATATCCTTTTAATGTATATATACTTATATATGCATATATATATATATATATATATATATAT
>NW_026312768.1:0-242 GCF_001194135.2 Octopus bimaculoides | reverse complement strand
TGATGATGATGATGATGATGACGATGAGGATGATGATTATGATGATGATGTATGTTGTTCCACATTTATTCATGTTTTTTTTATTTGATTTCTTTGTTTTATATATAATTATATATGATTATTATTAGTATTCTTTTGGAATGAGAGAATTTCGTTCTTGTCAAAAGAGGTATGTTATTTGGAGGGAGTTTTGCCCTTTTCAGAAATGTTACCTTGTCCATCCTTTGCCTTTCGTTCATCCT
>NW_026312767.1:0-391 GCF_001194135.2 Octopus bimaculoides | reverse complement strand
CAACAGAATATGGCAGTCCTATAAAGGACGATGTTACTGTTGTTTTAGCCTCAGGAAAACATCTTTTTCAGCCTTTCCTATACGGACAGAAACTGTGTCAATAGCGATCCGGAACAACACCTTCAAATTTCTGGTCTGCCAGCCTTCGTCAGACAGACGGAGGATAGCAGGCCGAAATTTCAAAGTCACTATCAACCTTCCTCTTGTAAAAGTTTAATGGAACTTTTCTTGCTAACATTTCTTTTTACCAAGCCCTTTTCGAAATTAATTGATAAAAATCAATTAAAATTGCTCTACAATACTGTATTTTACAATATTTATATACCACCCTACTCATATATATACTGAGACATAGATTCTTAGATTACTACATACATACATACATACATAC
>NW_026312765.1:0-250 GCF_001194135.2 Octopus bimaculoides | reverse complement strand
TTGTCATCAACCATTACAGTCTGTTGTTATCAAGCATGGTCCATAATTCTCATCAGTCGTTGTCTACCACTTATTATTCAGCCAATCTTTATTTCCATCAGTCGGTCTCTTGGTACCAGTCAAAGTTTGTCTGTTGCCACTGGTTAAAGTTTGTCACCATCAATCAGTATGTTCTCACTAGTCAAAGTTTGTCACCATCAGTCACAGGCTGTCCTTATCAATCACAGCCTGATTTCGTCAATCTTTCCTT
>NW_026312764.1:0-362 GCF_001194135.2 Octopus bimaculoides | reverse complement strand
ATACAAGTGCACACATACGCACACACACATAATTAGCATAGTTGGTGGATCTTGATATACTATCCTTTAAAAATTTTCTTTTCTTTCTAATATAATGCACCCAACTTAATGACTACTACCATGGCTAGATGGTTAGATGGCTATTGGTATTCTGGACAATCTTACTGTTGGCACGCACAAAAGGCACTTGAGAGACTACACTGGAACCAGTCCAAGATTTCACTTTGTCCAGTGCCAAATTGGATAAAGAACAGCTGTAAGTTGGGAGACCTGATTAGCTGTGTTTCACTTCTCAGGGTACCATGGAAATGTCTATATATTTTTGACAGTACTCTCCAGCATACCCAAAGCACCCCCCCCCC
>NW_026312763.1:0-215 GCF_001194135.2 Octopus bimaculoides | reverse complement strand
TCCATACTTGTTGCAAAGTGTCCAATGGACAATCCTTGCTGTATTGTCATGACGTCTCTTATATTCTTTCTGGGCTAGTGGAGTACATTGTCTGGTAATATGCTATACGATTTCACCATTTTATCCACAAATTCTGCACTTTTAATGTGTTGTCTATTCTGTAGGCCAAGGACCCAATAATAATTGGCACTATCTTCACCTTCTTCATTTTCCAT
>NW_026312762.1:0-343 GCF_001194135.2 Octopus bimaculoides | reverse complement strand
TATATATATATATATATATATTGTTGTATTTCGAGATGGGCATTCTTTTGCCAAATACGCACATCCATTGTATATTCGTTCTTCACTCGTTTATTAATAGTCTTATTTTAACACATGTCCATTGTCCCAAAATCTTTCGTCACACATGTGTGACCCATTCAGCGATAGATTCTGACCTCGCGTGTGCTCCTCCTCCGCCTAGTACAGGAGCATACAAGAGAACGGGAAGTGTCACTGAAGAGGTCGCAGATGTGTGACGTAAGATTTCCGGACAATGTACATGAGTTGAAAATAGAACAGTAATAAACGAGTGAAGAACGAATATATAGTGCGTGTGTTTATT
>NW_026312761.1:0-743 GCF_001194135.2 Octopus bimaculoides | reverse complement strand
ACCATGTGTTTGGTAAGCAAGCTATTTACCACACAGCCACTCCTACGCCTATAAGATATAAATATTTTAAGAATTTTTTTTTATGTAATTCCTAATAATATTTAATCATAAAAATATAATGGGATTCTTTTAAGCATCGAATGTTTATTTCGGGTTCAGTAAAATAAAATAGGCATGGAAAGGTTCCATAAGTAAAACATGGTTAAAAAGACACTGCTCGAGTTGCTAGAAACTGAAGTTAAATGTCTATGAAATCACACCCTACCATCTTGAAATAAAGGTAAGACGTATTGGGTAATGCAGTCCCAGATATATCTGAAACGACTAGCTGGGCACGGATGTACACTCTTTGAAAATTTTGATGGCGTGTCAAATTTGGAGAAATCATGATTCTTGAGATTACGAATCTTTCTCATATGGAATTGGTCTCAATTACCAGGTCTAAAAAACAATTAATATGTACAGAAGTCGTTATGTTCGGCTGAACACTTTCGTGACAGCGTCCCAGCTTGGCTCTATCTATCTATCTATCTATCTATCTATCTATCTATCTATTTATCTATCTATCTATCTGTCTGTCTATCTGTCTGTCTGTCTGTCTATCTATCTATCTATCTATCTATCTATCTATCTATCTATCTATCTATCTATCTATCAATCAATCTATCTATCTATCTATCTATCTCTACCTCTGCGCAAACGTGCGCCGTGCCGGGCAGGAGCATCCATGACAACCTCCATCT
>NW_026312760.1:0-318 GCF_001194135.2 Octopus bimaculoides | reverse complement strand
TCATCCCTCAATATGCACATATATATGTATGCGTATATACGGGTGTCCGTATATATAGGCGTACATACATGGACTTATGTGTATGTATATATATACATGTATGTATATACATACACACACACACATGCATACATATATATTATATATACATACACTAACACACTTCCATATGCACACACTCTTTCCTGTATATATACATATATACACATATATATGTATATATGTGTATACATATATATGTGTGTATATATATGAATGTGTGTATCTTGATACATAGATAGACAGACAGACAGATAGATAGATAGATAGATAGATAGA
>NW_026312759.1:0-627 GCF_001194135.2 Octopus bimaculoides | reverse complement strand
TACCGGTATGTTCATACGTACATAAATTTAGTATGTTATGGTTATTACAAGGGTTTATCAAGATTTAAAATATACTCTAATTAATTTTTATAAAACGCTATCATATTTACCCGTAATAAGTAAATTCTTAAAATAGTTCTAATAAAACATATTAGTTTTTCCCTCAAAGGTTAGAAGATTAAAATTATTTACGATTCTAATTATTTATCTATACTTTCGTAATTTATTAACCTTAATTAGAGTATATTTTAAATCTTGATAAACCCTTGTAACAACCATAACATACTAAA
The DNA here is from genome assembly GCF_001194135.2 of Octopus bimaculoides. Classification (NCBI taxonomy): domain Eukaryota; kingdom Metazoa; phylum Mollusca; class Cephalopoda; order Octopoda; family Octopodidae; genus Octopus; species Octopus bimaculoides. Next base: position 337 of record NW_026312759.1, on the reverse strand, counting down.
TTTATGTACGTATGAACATACCGGTATAGGTGTTTTTATATATACGCGTGTATCGGTGAGAGAAAATGTGTGTATATGTATATATATATATATATGTGTGTGTGTCAGTGTATACATATTTAGGGTTTTGTATAAAATAGAGGTGTTTTAACTGATTTTTCTGTGTACATATACGCATTATCATTTATATTTTCACTCTTACCCTTGTTTTTACTCTTATCAATATTATTTTTTTTTTTTAATATATAAACATGCATTTACGTATGATTTTTTGGATGTATGTACAGTTTTGTGTAAAAATGTATTTATTAACACATAGGTTTGTTTATATTTTCAT
>NW_026312758.1:0-1012 GCF_001194135.2 Octopus bimaculoides | reverse complement strand
AAATAAAACTACTGAATAATAATAATAATAAATGCCCTGATGCAGTACCAAACAGTGGCTTTCATGACTTCTGATCTTAATTGATTGGAAGTGTTAGCATGTACATTGTTTTGTCTTGGTATAAAAGATGGGCTACAGCAAATATTCTGCTCAATACCACAGATTTGCTTGTCAGTTGTTTGATCATAACCAGTTTAGCATGTCCCTTAGTAGCTGACGATATGTGCGTCTCTGATCACGAGCAGAAGTAGTGGGGGAGCATCATAGCCATGTGTTGAGAGGAATTTTTTGTGGTTTGGATAATTCACCTTTAGAAACATGGGTATTTCGTTCGACATCCTCAAACAACCCTTATTCAAGGACCTTTTGAGCAGGATGGGCTGCTCGACCTGAAGAAAATTCTAACTGGGCCCTACCTGCAAGGTCATGCGCTGTTTGTCTTGATATGAGACCACTATGTTGCGCACATATGGTTGTGATGCATGTGCCTGGTGTACCCTTATCAGACGGGTAGTCATGATGGGTATAATGGGTTTCGTATATTTTACCCCAATGTCACTATGATGACATGCACTGCTCTCTCACTCAATAGTAATAATAATAATAATAATCATAATCATAACAACAACAACAACAACAACAACAACAACAACAACAACAACAACAACAACAATAATAATAATAATAATACTAATAATAATAATAAATGCCCTGATGCTAACTCAAAGGATTAACGACGACGACGACGATGATGATGATGATGATGATAATAATAATGCCCTGATGCAATACCAGGCAGTGGATCTCATGGCTTATGATCTTAATTGATTGAAAGTATTATCATATACATTGTTTTGTCTTGGTATAAAAGATGGGCTGACGATATGTGAATCTCTGATCATGAACAGAAGTAGTGGAGGAGCATCATAGCTGTGTGTTGGGAGAAATTCTTTGGAGTTTGGATAATTCATCTCTGGAAACATGGGTGTTTTGCTCAACATCCTTAAACAAC
>NW_026312757.1:0-559 GCF_001194135.2 Octopus bimaculoides | reverse complement strand
CCTCACATATATACACACATCATCACACACATGTGCACCCATACACACATACACACGCAGACACATTCCCACTCTGTCATACGCCCATATGTAAACACATAAACACACGTACTACACTTACCCCCTCACACACTTCTCAGGGCTGCCACCGGCATTACCTGATTTTGACGCGCTTAGATGCGACATAAACACTAATGTACAAGAAAAAAGTGTCTACCAAACGCACACGCACGTACTGACCGTCCACACGCACCCATGCTAGCACATATACACGCACACACACATTCTGACTATATTCACTCTCTCCTTTCCCCCCAAATCACTGTCTCTACCTCCGTACTTCCAGTTACTTCAGCAACGTAACAACACCTGTGCCTATGGCGATGTTTTCTAGACCTTTGTACTTTTCCCCTTTTTCCTATCCAACGAAGAGCTCTGCACCAAATATCAAACTCTCACCTTTCACTGAGCGTCAACCTAATACATTTCTTGTGCACGTCGTCACTTTCGTTTTTTACGAGTACTTGATCATCTTTTTTTAAATCCTGAATTGTTTTAT
>NW_026312756.1:0-635 GCF_001194135.2 Octopus bimaculoides | reverse complement strand
ATATATATATATATGTATCCATATATATTTGTGTGTGTATATATATATGCACACACACATACACGTATCTTGGCATCTACATACGCATGTGTGTACTTGTGTATGTATATACATACACGTGTATATATACATAGATACATAGATACATACATACATACATACATGCATGCATGCATACACACACACAAACACATATATACACACACACACACACACACACACACACACATATATATATATATATATTCGATGTCTGAACAATAAGTGTCCAGACTGTTGCCATAGTAACGAAGCTAAAACACGCAGACAAAAGCCGCTTGGCAAAGACTAATTTAGGACTCTGTTGCCCATGCGCACTAATTTTTAATATTTTAGCTCACTTTTTCTGTTTACAGCAGTACTTGGAAGGAAGGCGTGTAGCGTGTGATCGTCGCATTGACCATATCAGAGAAAGTTTTCATGCGATACCCGCTCAGAGGCCTACGTAATTTGCAGAAAGTGTATGGAGAGCTGAATATGAGGCGCACACGAATGTACGAGTGGTTCAGATGTTTCCTAGATGGCCGACAAAATGTCCATATTGATGAACGCTCTGGGAGACCCGCAACCAGCAGAACTGAGAAAAACATCGCAGA
>NW_026312755.1:0-424 GCF_001194135.2 Octopus bimaculoides | reverse complement strand
GAATTACTCCTTTGCAATCTCACCAGATAGAGAGAAGAACCTTTTTTCCCCTTTTACCAAGCCACTGTTTATGATTTTTAACATTTCGATAGAAGATCCATTTTTCGTCACCAGTCACAAGTCTATCCAAAAAGGGCGAAATGAGTTTGTGAGAATGGAGAGAAGAGCAGATGTCAACTCGGGATTTGCGGTTGCTTTTGGACAATTCATGAAGCACCCATTTTCCAAGTTTAGGAACCTTTCCAAGTTGTTGAAGATGACGATGAACAGTTGTATAGTTTGAACTAAGCTTTATTGCCAATTCCTCAACTGATAATGCAGAATTTTCTTCAAGTAATGCCTCAAGGAGCTTTTCATCAAACTCAACTGGACGCCCTGTTTGATCTTCATCTTCAAGGCTGAAATCTCTACTTCTGAATTTTGC
>NW_026312754.1:0-1768 GCF_001194135.2 Octopus bimaculoides | reverse complement strand
CGTCTATAGTACTCTTTCTTTATTTTTTCTTTCACTTGTGTATGTTGTATATTATCTAGTCCATTGACTCCTAAATATTTATATGGTTGGCTTTTGTCTAGTTCTCTTATTTCATTGGATTTATCTAGTGTTATATTGCTACTTTTAACTAATTTTCCTCTTTTCAGGGTTGCTTTGGCACATTTTTTCTAATCCGAATTTCATATCTATTTCCTTGGTAAAGCCGTGTACTGTCTGTAGTAGTGTTGCTAGCTCTTTGTCATTTATGTTTCTAGCTCTTTGTCATTTTGTTTCTAGCTCTTTGTCATTTTGTTTCTAGCTCTTTGTCATTCTGTTTCTAGCACTTTGTCATTTTGTTTCTAGCTCTTTGTCATTTTGTTTCTTCTTCTTCTTCTTCTTCTTCTTCTTCTTCTTCTTCTTCTTCTTCTTATTATTATTATTATTATTATTATTATTATTATTATTATTATTATTATCATTATTTTATGTTTTGCATTTGTACAAGTTGGATCCAATTCTCACCCAGAGACCTCAAGAGACAACAAGTTAGAAGTTCATGTAGGTGTTATGCCTAGGATACCATATATTTGGATTTGTACATAGTATTGTTCTAGAGAATGTTTAAGAAACCCTAAGAAAATTATGTTTATTATTATTATTATTATTATTATTATTATTATTATTATTATTATTATCATTATTATTATTATTATTATAATTAATAATAATAATAACAATAATAACAATAATAATAATAATAATAATAATAATAATAATAATAATAATAATAATAATAATAATAATAATAATAATAATAATTTCTGCTATGGGCACAAGGGCCTGACATTGCATAGGGGGATGGTCGATTAAATCGCCCCCAGTAATCAGCTGAAACCTATTTCAACGACCCCGAATAACTGAAAGGGAACGAGCTATATCGGTGGATTTTGAACACAGAAGGTAAAGACGGAATAAATGCATTTAAGCATTTTGATCTTTTGCAAGGTCACCGCCTTTGATAATAAACCTCTCTACTAAAGGTACAAGGTCAGCAATTCTGAGGGAGAAGAAGAAGAAGAAGAAGAAGAAGAAGAAGAAGAAGAAGAAGAAGAAGAAGAAGAAGAAGAAGAAGAAGAATGTGATGATGATGATGATGATGATGATGATGATTTCAAGAGAAAGAAAGAGACTACAAGAATAAATATTTATTATTTCGCGTAGCATAGTAAAATACCACTATATGGGGAGGGCTGACAGATAACTCTATATCATCAACCGCCTAAGGATGAAAGGCAAAGTTGAAATAGACTTGTTTCACAAAACGTAAAGAGATATATTAATACTATAAGTTATTTTCTCCCTCCGTTTGGTGGATTCTGCCGATCCAGAGATAATGTGTATCGATTATACAGATGTAGAATCAATACAATGGTTACAAACTACTGATTACTAAAGATAGGCAAATAAATAAATATTGATCGGGTCCGGGTCAATATTTCGCTCTTTAACTGTTTTTTTACTCACGTACACACACGCATACACATATATACGCACATACATACAAATATATATATATATGTATGCGTGTGTGAGAGTATGTGTGTGTGTGTGTGTGTGTGTGCGTGTGTGTGTGCGTGTGTCTATAAAAATAGAAATATATATAGATATGTGTAGATAAATATTTTTATGTATCTCACCATTCAGCCAGACATACACATTTACGTCTATATATTATATAAGTGTATATATATATATATATATATATATA
>NW_026312753.1:0-395 GCF_001194135.2 Octopus bimaculoides | reverse complement strand
TATTCATATACATATAGTTCATATTTGCAGAAAAGAAAACTCGAAGACAGGTGGTATCAAAAAGTAGGTGTATAAATTTTTAATAGTTTCAAGACTATATTCTTCGATAGAAAGGTACGAGAGGCAAACACAATGGAGAGAGAACGAAAAACGGATAGAGAGAAAAAACATGTGAAGGGATTAACAGCTTACTATGATGAAATGACTGGAAGAAGGTGTCTGAGCGAAGGGGGATATTAACGGTCACTCGCTTAAACCAATGGCTTAAGTATATATTTTTTGCGCCCTTTTAAACCCTACCAGTTACAAATGCGGGCAAGGTTGTTTATGGAAAACCAGCAGTCGTCCATGCATACCGGCCTCCCTCTCTCTAGGCTACCAGTGTTATCCAAGGG
>NW_026312752.1:0-263 GCF_001194135.2 Octopus bimaculoides | reverse complement strand
TATATATATAAAATGTATATGTGCATGTACGTATATGTATTTATATAAGTATATATGTATACGTGTGTACCTAATCGTCTGCCTTTGTTGTTGAATGAGTCGTTGACCCTACATGACATAGATATAGAATGCATCAAACTGTCTACACCATAGCTTCCTAAAGTGGGTGATTTCAACTTACAGGTGAGCGATGGGTGATTTGAGATTTTGGTTGGCGATATGAACATTTTGTGGGTGACAATGAATTTTTAGAAATTAAGTCT
>NW_026312751.1:0-202 GCF_001194135.2 Octopus bimaculoides | reverse complement strand
TGGACCTGAGTTCTGAGAGTGCGCATGTCACAAATTTGCGCGTGCACGCGTATTAGTTGTAAATAGTCGATTTTAGCTCACAAGGCAAATGATGAGACGTGCGGATTCGCGCTACTACTTGATTTTAGCACAGAGGTAAACAACGAGACGCACGGACACGTGCTACTTGCTGTAAAAGGAGCGAGGTTATCCATGTAATACA
>NW_026312750.1:0-467 GCF_001194135.2 Octopus bimaculoides | reverse complement strand
GAGGGAGAGAAATAGAGAGGGAGAGAAATAGAGAGGGAGAGAAATAGAGACGTGCGTGTGACAATGTGCGTGTGTTTGTGTGTGAGAAAGAGAGAATGCGTGTGTGTGTGTGTATGTGTGCGTGAGAGAGAGGCAGAGAGAGGAAGAGAGGAAAAGTGAGGGAGGCATACAGATAGACAGAAATAACTAGAAGTATAAGCGATTAAGAGCAGTTGGAATTGACGATGATGATGATGATAGGGATGACGACGACGACGACGACGATGACGACGACGATGATGATGATGATGATGCTGATGATGATGATGATGATGATGACGACGTCGACGACGTCGACGTCAAAGAAGACAATAATGTTTATGATGATTATGATGATGACGGTGCTGCTTCTGTTGCTGTTATTGCTGTTGCTGATGTCTGATGATGATGATGATGATGATGATGATGATGATGATGATGACGACGAT
>NW_026312749.1:0-202 GCF_001194135.2 Octopus bimaculoides | reverse complement strand
AGTATCTGCAACAGATCTTCAATTAAGTTTTCCTATTCTGGAATGCCTAATCTAGCATCAATTATTGCCTCTCTTAATAGAAGCAAATTAAATAAGCTAGAACAATGTGAATATCCTTGCAATGGAAGTCCCAGTTCGAATAAAACAAGTTGTGAGTCACACAATGATAGTGGGACGTGCTCTCCATTCCCTCTGATTGTGC
>NW_026312748.1:0-451 GCF_001194135.2 Octopus bimaculoides | reverse complement strand
GTGTGTGTGTGTGTCAGCATAAGTGTATATGCGTGATTTTAGGTGTATGTGCATGTATGTGTATGTGTGTATGTTTGTGCATGTGTGTGTGAGTCTGTGTGTGAGTCTGTATTGTGTGTGTATGTGTGTATGTGTATATGTGTGTTTGTGAGTTTGTATGTGTGTGTGTGTGTGTGTCTCAGCATATATGTGTATGTGTGTGTGTTTGTGTGTGAGTTTGTATGTGTGTATTGTGTATATGTGTGTCTGTGAGTTTGTATGTATGTGTGTGTGTATCAGCATATATGTGTATGTGTGTGTTTGTGAGTTTGTGTATATGTGTGTCTGTGAGTTTGTATGTATGTGTATGTGTCAGCATATATGTGCATGTGTGTGTATGTGTGTTTCTGAATTTGTATGTGTGTAAGTGTGCATGTGTGTGTGTCAGCATATATGTGTATGTGTGTGTGTG
>NW_026312747.1:0-347 GCF_001194135.2 Octopus bimaculoides | reverse complement strand
CAGATGATGATGAACTTATTTCTGAGGTGAAGTCTTGGCTCCAGATGCAATATAGCAACTTCTACAGACGAGGTCTTTACAGCTGCACAAAGTGATGGGAGAAGTATGTCACCATTGGTGGTTGCCATGTAGAGAAGGACTAAGAATTATGCCTTGTTTCGTTTATGTTAGTCCTTGGGAAGTGGGTCAAGGGAAATCTTTAATGAACACACCCCCTGCTTGTAGTTCCAGGTTAATAATATCCTGTGAGTGAATTTAATAGATGGAAACTTTGTAGGACCCCTCGCATGTGTGTGAGTGTGCCTTTGTGTTTGTCTATCCCTAGCTGGCAACCAATGTTGACTTGT
>NW_026312746.1:0-231 GCF_001194135.2 Octopus bimaculoides | reverse complement strand
TTAGTGGTATTTCGTCTGTCTTTACGTTCTGAGTTCAAATTCCTCCAAGGTCAGCTTTTCCTTTCATCCTTTCGAGGTCGATAAATTAAGTACCAGTCAAGTGCTGGGGTTGATGTGATCGATTGACCCCACTTTGTGCCTATAGTAGAAAAGATTATTGTTGTTTTTGTTGTTAAGCTGGCAGGATTGTTAGCATGCCAGGCAAAATTCCATTGAGGTTGACTTTGCTTT
>NW_026312745.1:0-557 GCF_001194135.2 Octopus bimaculoides | reverse complement strand
CTGGTCAACAAAATTAAATGTATTATATTCATTATGAATGCAAACCAACTTTTTTAAACTAACTATTTCATGCTGATTTCGAAGTTTCACTCCATTCATTTACTGCACGTATAAGTGTTTCAGTAGATGCATGCAAATATTTACACATTTTGTACATATGAAATTATTAACGTAATAAATAAGGACGTTATTTTTAGAAAGTAAATGTGTCCATTGAGTTAAGACTCATCACTATCATTCTACTAAGAGTGAATACACAAAAAATGGGTCAGACAAAACAGACAAAGTTAGAGCAACAGGATTAGAATCATTGGGATTTGGATTTCCTGCGGTGTTCCAGATCTCATTGATCACAATAGTGTCCAGCAGTAGCCAGCTAGTATACTGCCATTCCAGAAGGCTTGGTACCGTTTCTCCATAGCACTAATATTCTGGTGAAAATTTTCACCATCTTCATCCTGCTCCAAGTTTATCTGCGAAGAACTCAAGATGGGAGTCCAAGAAGTGTACTTTCAGTGACATGTGACAACCCATTGCTGAGTAACATTTCAGAAGAT
>NW_026312744.1:0-633 GCF_001194135.2 Octopus bimaculoides | reverse complement strand
ATGTGTAGAGAATGCTCTGCTCAAAAAATATGTAATTAAGTTCTATCAGACATATTCAAATAGTAATTAGCTTAAAATGTAGCTACCAGTTCACAGATACTACTGAATATAGATTAATAAATGAATACTTATTTATAAGGCTAAATTAACGTATGTACTCAAATAATTATTAAGTAATGGACTCGAGGTTTTTTTGAGTTTTTTGGGGTTTTTTTTGTATTTTGGCAAAATATATCTTAGTATGCAGAATTTATTTCTACTGCTAATAATAATAATGGTAGTTTATATCTTACAGCGTAATGAACTAAGCAAGACAAAAATGGGGAAAAGATTGTAAATCAGTAAAGAATATAATATTGACGTGCAATCCAGCTTCATTAAATGGAGATTAATAATTAATATTGATTAAGGCAGTGAACAGGCAGAACCGTTAGCACGCCAGGGAAAATACTTTACGTCCTGAGTTCGACTTTGGCTTTATCTTTTCACCGTCGATAAACTAAGTACTAGATTGATATTAAGTTCGATGCAATGGAGCAGCCCCTCCCTCGAAATTGCTGGCCTTGTGCCAAAATTTGAAACCGCGCAGGAGTGGCTGTGTGGTAAGTAGCTTGCTTGCCAACCACATGGTTC
>NW_026312743.1:0-394 GCF_001194135.2 Octopus bimaculoides | reverse complement strand
TGTATGTATTTGTATATATATCCGGGCATATATGTGGTATACAGATAAATGCATGCTTGTCAATATATAGCTAAACATATATACAAACATGGTTATTCACATAGATTTCTACCCAACTACTACCATTCACACACATACACACACAGACGAAATATTTATCCAGATATGCGTACATATGTGCCAACATATTTAACAATCCATCTATGTACCTATTTTCACATATGTCTGAAGAAGTATATTCCCATATACAACCCACCTAATTACTTGCAACCTACCTATTTACCTCCCTAAAACACAAATGCAGATATTACATACAGGCTTACATTGAAATAAACACACTTACATTAAACACACGCATATATATACACGTGTGTTTTTGTGACTGTGTGTACTT
>NW_026312742.1:0-424 GCF_001194135.2 Octopus bimaculoides | reverse complement strand
ATGGATTGTACATTAACGATGTGAAGCAGCATCCTTTGAAACGATCGTAGGGATAGTCTTGAATGGACTCTGTTCTGGTTTCCTTACACCTTATTTTTTATATTTATGCTCTTGTATTTTTATATGTTTATATTTATATTATTTTAGCTCCATTGCCTTAAATTTTTAATCGCCTTTATTATGCATTAATATAATCCATATATTTTTCTTCATTCGACTTCACTCGTATTACCCTTTTAGGTTTTATCACCTTTTATTCGTGTATGTGTGTATATTTTATACGATTGGGATTTACCATTGCGTGCCCTATATTTTAATATATATCTATGTTCGATTTTTGACCATTTGGGAATGATGTAAAGTTGTTTTAACCGATTGGAGTGTTTATTCACTATACCTTTCAATTTATATATATATATACATA
>NW_026312741.1:0-244 GCF_001194135.2 Octopus bimaculoides | reverse complement strand
AATATGTATGCATGAAACAACCCAGTAAGTATGAATTAATATTGGAAGTACACAGCATGCCTTCAGAATAGTGCAAAACTTAAATAGAATGCTAACACTGACTTTTTTCTGTTGATGTGTGTATGTGTGTGTGCACATGTATGCGATTATTTCAGTGTGTCTTTAATATTTATTCTGGTAGTATTAGCACACTTCTAACATATCTTAAATATTATTTACAGCTATGTTATTTATTTTCCTTTAT
>NW_026312740.1:0-274 GCF_001194135.2 Octopus bimaculoides | reverse complement strand
TATATATATATATATATGTGTGTATATATGTATATACATATCTCTAAATATTATATATAGGCACATATACATACACACACATACACACACACTGATATATATATATTTATATACATACATGTATACATATATGTATCAGTGTGTATATATGCATATATATATATGTGTGTGTGTGTATGTGTGTGTATGTATATGTGCATATATATAGAGAGAGATATACAGATAGCTAAATAGATAGATAGATAGCTAAATAGATAGATAGATAGATAGATAG
>NW_026312739.1:0-275 GCF_001194135.2 Octopus bimaculoides | reverse complement strand
AAGAAAGGACGCGGTCGTTAGCCTCAATGGACAAAGAGAAATGGGAGTGGCTATTCTCCGTCACTGCATCAACTTGCACTGTTTTTAACTGCAGTTTTCTTCATTGATCTACACATTTCCAATACATCATTTGACCCAGTTTAGATCTGTTTAGTTTAGACATAAGAATCTAACTGGAACACAACTGGCAAACTTCGTATACACACAAATATCCATGGTGATTATTTTCGAATCTATCTATCTATCTATCTATCTATCTATCTATCTATCTATCT
>NW_026312738.1:93472-94131 GCF_001194135.2 Octopus bimaculoides | reverse complement strand
ATTATTATTATTATTATTATTATTATTATTATTATTATTATTATTTGAACATTATAGATCACTGTCATTAACATTTTCGCCTACGGCACAACACTGGTGGCGCCATCAGCGAGCAGACATTCCAAATCTTGACTACAGTCAAATGTACTTAAACAAGGAGGCAATGAACTCTGTCGGCGGTACACAGTGGCATATTTTGAATAATTTCCCATTTTCCACACTCCGAATGTGTATGTGGTTGCGTCTGTATATACAAGCAAATATACACACATAGTAAGTGGTTGTGTGCATTATCATATATAAATGTATATATAGGCGCAGGAGTGGCTGTGTGGTAAGTAGCTTGCTTACCAACCACATGGTTCCGGGTTCAGTCCCACTGTGTGGCACCTTGGGCAAGTGTATTCTACTATAACCTCGGGCCGACCAAAGCCTTGTGAGTGGATTTGGTAGACGGAAACTGAAAGAAGCCCGTCGTATATATGTATATATATATATGCATGTGCGTCTGTGTTTGTCCCCCCAACATCGCTTGACAACCGATGCTGATGTGTTTAGGTCCCCGTAACTTAGCGGTTGGGCAAAAGAGGCTGATAGAATAAGTACTAGGCTTACAAAGAATAAGTCCTGGGGTCGATTTGCTCGACTAAAGGCGGTAC
>NW_026312738.1:92106-92535 GCF_001194135.2 Octopus bimaculoides | reverse complement strand
GTGTGTGTGTGTGTGTGTGTGCGGGACATGATGCGTGATGCGTGTGAAACAGACAGGTAGTACGGATTAAGACGAATTCTATGACCGAATTATATGTTCCAATGAATGCCTTTTGACTGCTTCCCAAAGGTGTGTGTGTGTGTATGTATGTACGTATGCATGTATGTGCGTGTGTGTGTGTGAGTGTGATTGTGTTTCATATCTGTGTTTGTATATTTCTTCCAGAGAATCTATGTATCTGTGGGGATGTGTGAATATGTATCAACGAACGAAAGGCGTGTTAATTCTATGCAGATGATTATCGCAGAAATCTATAATTCATGAATGATTGCGAAAGAGGTTTGGTGTGATCTTATGTATATATTAATGTATATGTCTATCTGTGTGTATGTCTGTGTGCATATATATATATATATATATATATATATA
>NW_026312738.1:89739-90835 GCF_001194135.2 Octopus bimaculoides | reverse complement strand
GACATCGTTCGACGAAGCCCCGAATTTGAACAGAGTTTTATGAAAAGAAAGAGCGAGGCGACATGTTTTGTGCACGATGATGGGGTGACTGCTTACTGCAGCGACGAGAAGAAATAATAATTAAAAATTTTTAAATGCGTGCATAAAAATCTGCATGTATGGCAAAAGTCCGTGTTGGCGATAAAAAATTATAATATAAACCACGCACACGGTTAAATTATTGTAAATATGAAAAATAAAATATTAAAAGCATATTAAAAAAAAAAAAATCCTAAATCGTGTAAAGGCGTTAACTAGAAAATACAAAATTTATAAAAAAGAAAATAATGATTGGAAATCATACGATGAAAATATGTTTAGAATATTTCGTGCGAGAGAGCCATAAAAATTATTGACTAAAGTATGTGTTCGATTAGAGTAAAAAATAAAATATAATGCATGTAAAAGATATGTATAAAAATATTAAGATAGGAGAGAGATTGAGTTAGATTTGTAAAAATACCGTAGGGGGAAAGTAGAATGAGAGTGGTGTGGAGGTGTATTGGGGTCGGTGTCACTTGAAGGAAAAGGTGGGGAGGAGCGTACATATATGGCTGTGTGGTTGCGAGCTAGGCTTTGCAGCCACGTGGTTTGGCGTCGCCATGCCCACCACTAGAGTCTCCAACCCCACCTACCCGCCGGGCCGACCAATGTCTTGTGAGTGAATTTGGTAGACGTAAGCTGGTATGGGAGTCTGTCGAGTATACGTGTTTGTTTGTTTGTGTTTGTATCAACCGGCGCTTGACAACCGGTGTTGGTTTGTTTACGCTTCCACGTTTCAATTTCTGTAGCAAAGTAAGGGAGACAACCACCACCAGCACTATCACCATTACCATTACCAACAACACACCATCACAGCTAATACCACTACAACCAATACCATCAATCCTAAGAATGAACCATTCTTACTAACACCACCACCATCACCCCCTTCAGCACCATCGCAACAACCAACACCACCACAACCACCACCCTCACCATCAACACAACCAATACAACTAACACAACTGCAGTCACAATTGTCAACACCACCACCACCTCAACTATCACCACTACT
>NW_026312738.1:89095-89357 GCF_001194135.2 Octopus bimaculoides | reverse complement strand
CGTTTTGTTTTGCGTGTTTTTATGGTCAGAAAGTAGTGGTGGCGGTGGTGGTGGTGGGAGGTGTAGGTTATGTTGCTGTTGTTGTTCTTATCGTCATCCATTTTTTTTTTATCGTTATATTTTTTGTATTTTATTTTTCTCCAAAATTATTGTCGTCCATTATGAGAAAAGGGAATGGTTGCCGGTTTGGTGCTGCTGGGTTTTAATGTGATATGGCTTGATAAGGGTCGCGGTGTAGTGTTGTTGTTGTTGTTGGTGGTGG
>NW_026312738.1:88020-89085 GCF_001194135.2 Octopus bimaculoides | reverse complement strand
TGATATGGCTTGATAAGGGTCGCGGTGTAGTGTTGTTGTTGTTGTTGGTGGTGGTGGTGGTGGTGGCCATGGTAGTGTTAGTGACGGTAAGGATGGTTGTAGTAGCAGTAGTAGTAGTAGTAGTAGTAGTAGTAGTAGTAGTAGTAGTAGTAGTGAAGGTAGTGAAGCATTGTGAGTGAATTTGGTAGACGGAAGTTGAAAGAAATCTGTTGTGCGTGCACGCATGTATGTGTGTATGTGTTTGTGTCTGTGTTTTTCCTTCTACCATCATATGTCTACGTCAGTGTGTTTAGCGGTTCGACAGAAAAAGAAAAAAAATTATAGAATAGGTAACAGGTTTAAAAGAAGAGTACTGGGGTCGAATCATTCGACTAGAATTCCCAACGATGCCCCAGCATGGCCACAGTCTAATGACTGAAACAAAGAAACGCTAGATTGAAGCCTGCATACAGTCATTATTGTACGAAGGTATCTGCATACATCCTGGGAACGTAGCTATGTACCTGGCTGCGTACAGATTAACATAATCGTTTTATATTAGGGGCCAAGGCGAGTAATTTTACGGTAAGGGTGTAAGTATTTTACATCGACACTTAAAGCTCAAAAGGTACTTACCTTAACGACCCGAAGGGATAAAAAGGAAAGTTAGCCTAGGTGACATTTGAACTGAGACAGTAAAAAAAAACAGGAGGCAATCACAGTATTATATTAGGTGCGATAACGAGTCTACCAGCTTACCGCATTAACATACGCGTTTACATAATGCATACATACATACATACATACATACATACATACATACACGTGATAATGATATCTGGGACTATAAAAATCTGCAAGACCTTCAAATGATTTAAAGGATGTGGGTTAAAACAAGATACTTTCATTCACAACCTAGCTACCATGTAGGTGGTCGGCCAGAATTTATTCTAAAATTAAAACGAGAAAGAAAAGATCATACATACATACATACATACATACATACATACATACATACATACGTACGTACGTACACATACGTACATACATTCATGCATACATACATACATACATACATACATACAT
>NW_026312738.1:75815-79277 GCF_001194135.2 Octopus bimaculoides | reverse complement strand
TATATATATATATATATCGATATCAGTACGATCGCATGAAACGATCGTACTGCATTAACTTTGGATATTTATGTATGTAGGTATGTATTTATGTATGTATGTATGTATGTATGTATGCATGTATGTATGTATATATGTATGTATAGACACGCTACGCTTTCCCACTCATATACACACATTCACAGTCATTCACATATAATATATAATGCGCATGTGTGGTGTATATCTATAATCACTGGAACCGGCAAGAGCACATTTTTGGCCCTTTTGCTACTAAGAAACCTTTTCACTATCCAACACAAGTATTGAGTTTTTTTCCCAACCCCATACAGAGATCATATGAATGCATACATACAGAGAGAGAGGGGGAGAGTGGAAGTGAAGAAAGAGAGAACGAAAGAGAGTGTGTATCGAGGGGTATGGATAGATAGATAGATAGATAGATAGATAGATAGATAGATAGATAATTTAACAGGAATAAGTAGATATGTAGATAAAGATACATGCAGACACACACAGCGAGTGGGGCAGACAAAGAGGACATATTTTCAAAGATATAGACACTAAAAGAGACAGATAACATCAGATATACACCGTCCTTATTGAAATGCTACCATGATTTCAAGTGACTTCAATCAAACGTTAGTTTAGACATATAAAACCTGATTAATATGGCGTCTAACCAGGTCGTCTGCTTTTCTTCTTTTTTCATATGTTTTAATGGCCGAACTGTTTCCCACCTTGGGAGGTTATTGTTTCATGTTGTTTTGCGTTGTTTTGTATGGTTTTGTTTCTTTTAGATTTGTTCAGTTTTTATTTTTCTTCTTATTTCTTCTCTTTGAATAACAGTGCATGCGACAGACATGTATACGTGTGTTGTGTTGTAGAAGGGAGGGCTTTTCTCTGTGTGTATATGTGAGTGAATCTTCGTACGCACAGACACGTGTGTATGTATGCGTAAGCAAGTATATACATGCATGTGTGTATGTGTGTGTAAGCAAGTATGTGTGTGTATAAGCAAGTATGTGTGTGTGTGTGTGTGTGTGAGTAAGTAAGTATCTGTGTGTGTACGTAAGCAAGTATATATTTGTTCTGTTTTTTTATGCATTCTTAGCTTTTAGCTTGTACTTGTACTTGTACTTGCCCAAGATAGATAGAATGTTTATCTCGCAACATGAGTTTCACTCCACTGTTATCGTCAGTATGATGCATAAACGTTGGAAACTTCGGAAACTATGAAAAAGAGTTCGCTGGCGATATGTTTTCTAGACGAACACTGAAAGGCTTCTACACAGTTTCTGTGTATCAAATTCACTCATAAAGCATTGGTCAGCTCGTAGCTGTAGTAGAAGACACTTGCCAAATGTCCCGCGCGCACGGTGGAACTGAACCCAAAACAACGTGATTACGAAGCTAGTAGTATTTTAACCACAAATCCATGCCTGTCTACAGGCTTCGTTGTTGGAAATGGTGTCAGAAGGTGACGTGTGTGTGTGTGTTTTGTGAAACAAGTGTTAATCTCGTTATAACAAATCGTGAACAAGGTCAAAGAGCGGAGCGTGACTTGCCAGGAGAGACGATGGCGTGGATTACGTCGCGTATTTAAAGGGTAAGGAAATACGTGTTCAAGAATAGCTAAATAAATAGATAGATAGATAAATAGATAAATATATACAAGGTCGAACAGCGGTGTTCAAGTCAGGAATTTTGATTTTTCTTATTGTAATTATTTGATTTTTTTGTTGCTGTTATGATTGTTGTTGTTGTCGTTGTTGTTGTTGTTGTTGTTGCTGCTGCTGCTGCTGCTGCTTCTCCTGCTATCATTTCCGTCGTCAGTGTCCTAGATGTTTTTGTGGCTGTTGCCGTATTAATGTTTTGCAGTGAAAAGGAGAAGAAAAGGAAAAAAATCAAGAGAAGAATAGAAAGGCAGGGAAAAACGGAAAATATGAAAACAAAGCCTAACACTGCTTCATGCCGGATAAGAAAAAAACAAAAAAAAAAACAAACAAAACAAACCAATAGACCATAAATGGGTTCTCTTTTCTGTATAAGTCTAAGTACTTCGTCAACAAGCGATAACTGCTAAGCTGATGACGGTTATTGAGTCAGAAACTTGTGTCGGCAACTGTACTATCTTCTCCAGTTATTAAACCTTTCATTTATCTTAATAGCTTGTCAACTTTACATAATTCTTGAATATTGAATATAGGCGCAGGCATGGTTGTGCGGTAAGAAGCTAGCTTCCAGACCACATGGTTCCGGGTTCAGTCCCACTACGTAATGATGGTAGGGGTGGTGGTGGTAAAGATGGTGGCGGTGGTAGAGGTGGTTGTAGTGGTGGGTGGAGGCGATCGTGGTGGTAGTAGTTGTAGTGGTGGTGGTAGTTGTGGTGGTAGTGGTGTTGGTGGTGGTGGTGCTGGTGGTGGTGGAAGCGGTAATGGTGGTGGTTGTAGTAGTGGGTGGAGGTGATAGTGGTAGTGGTGCTGGGGGTGGTAGTGGTGGTACTAATGGTGATGGTAGTAGTTGTAGCAGTGGTAATGCTGGTGGTCGTGGTGTTAACGATGGTTTTGGTGGTTGTGTTGATAGCTGTGGTTTCAACTTCAAAACATATTTGATGTCAACAAAACCGGAAATTACTTCACACAGGACAAACAGATTCATTATAACTCCATGTTTCTGCAGTTGTATGAGTGTATATATATATAGAGAGAGAGGCACGTATGTGTTTACGTATGTGTATATATGTGTCCCTCTTTAGAGATGCGTATACAGATGCTACTTATACACACATTAGGATATATATATGTACAGGCACAGCATATATACACACATGTAGATTTATCATAATTCCATGTTTCTGTAGTTGTGTGTATATATGTATAAACGTGTGAGAGTGTATATCTAAATGCCTGTTTCTGAAGACGTATGCATATGTTTAGAGGTGATTAGAGGTGTGTATGCAAGTCACTTATACAATGCACATGGATATATGTATGTAGGTATGTGTATATATATATATATATATATATACACACATTTACATATACATATATATATATGTATGTATATATATGTATATGTATATACATACACACTTCACGTCTGGCTGTACAGCCTTTTTGCTTGTTTGTTTATTCACCGTTTCTTTTTCCTGTCTTGTTTTCCATCCGCCACTACCCTCCACGAAAATAATTTGTGTTCGTGGGAAGAACCATTTCAACGATGCGTACTGCCTTAATTCTTCGAAACGCCGGTGTTTTAATGGTGGCAGCTGATGAAGGAGATGTTTCTATGTGGCTTGCTTGTTTGTTGTACCTTGTTTATCATTTTGTCCATGTTCTTTTGCCACGTCATGTACCCGGTTATGTATCTATATGTACATGTAGATGAAGATATGTACATACATGTACATATATATGCATATACTCATATATTGTTTATATATATATATATATATATATA
>NW_026312738.1:74574-75489 GCF_001194135.2 Octopus bimaculoides | reverse complement strand
AGGGATCGTGTATCACACAGTAATGTTCTCGTGTAAAAAGAGGGGAGGACAGTTTAGGTTTAGCCGTGGAAAGAAAAGCCTACGGAAAAGACCACGGTAACCTTGGTCAATATTCTCATTGAAGAAACTATAACAGTAAGTGACTCTCTTTTGCCTTTTTTTTTTGTTTGTTTTTTTTTTCTTAGATAGACAGATAAAAAAAAGAGAAGATGAAGGTGCTGAATTGGCAATGACGGTTGCTGTAACATGTTCATACTAAAGTTAAAGGTGAGATTGACAACAACGACAACGAAGACGACAGCGGCGACGTTCAAAATGATGATGTTTTTTACGATGAAAATCTTGAAGATCGAAATGGTGATGACGATGATGAGTATGATATTGATGGTGATGATGATTGTGTCTCTACACTAAAGCAACAATAAAAATAAAAATATCAACAAGAACATTACAAAAACAATGACGAATAGCATAACCAGAAGTGCGAGACCATATCACTAACAATAATGTTTTATTGAAACAATGCATAAAAATATAACGAAAGACAAAAAACAAAACAAAAGCAAAAAAAACAAACAAACAAACAAGAAACAGCTGAAATCAATGGATTTGATGACAATCGAAGACTTCATGGTAATGATGGTGGTGGTGGTGGCGGTGGTGGTGCTTATGGTGGTGGTGATGCTGGTGGGTGTTGGTGGACGTGGTGGTGATAGGGACGAAGAGCAGCGGATGGTGCTTGGGGTGGCAGGAGAGCGGAGGGGGTGATAAATGACTCGTGAGTGATTGATTTACTCCGATACATTGATCGATCGATATGTCACAAGGTGATCGATAATTCTATTGTTTGTTTGTCATTTTACTGGGGGTTTTTTTCTCATTTTATTTTTGCGTATTTGTCTTTATTTATTTATT
>NW_026312738.1:70136-70655 GCF_001194135.2 Octopus bimaculoides | reverse complement strand
TACATCAGCATCGTCACCAATATCACCGCCATAACAACCACGCCGCCACCAACACAATAACTATCTCCCAACATCACTAAACAACATTAGTATCGCCAGTACCACACCGCCACCATGCCAGCAACTATCGAACCAACCACTACTGCCAACAGCAGCAGCAGCAGCAGCAGCAGCAGCAGCACATCCACCACCACCACCACCACTAACAACAACAACAACAACACTGCGACCGTTAGAAGAACAAACACCACTTACAACAATGCCGAACAACAGCAACGCCAACAGCAATAAACCAGCAAAATCACAGCAAGGAGGAAGAAGAAGAAGAGAAGGAGGAGGAGGAGGAGGAGGAGGAAGAAGAAGAAGAAGATGAAGAAGAAGAAGAAGATGAAGAAGAAGAAGAAGAAGAAGAAGAAGAAGAAAAAGTAGTAGTGTGGGAGACAAAGACAGAATTAAAAGAAAAAAGCTAGAAACCAATAAAATTCTATAATCCCTCTCCCACGCAGCCACCCCACCCCC
>NW_026312738.1:61916-64440 GCF_001194135.2 Octopus bimaculoides | reverse complement strand
ATGTATGTATATATATATATATATATAATAATAATAATAATAATAATACAAATAATATGTAATATATATATCTATCTATATATATATATATACAAATGTACGTGTATACGTGTGTGTATATATATATATATATATATATATATATATGAACGCACGTATATATACTTACGGGAGTATTATTGGTTACTTTCAATATTATCGTTTACCTCATCTTTGAGAATGTGTTAATATCTTAATAGGGTACTAATAGATTACCATTAGCTTACTATGCTATCGTGCGTTTTAGACCACCCGTAATGTGTTGTTAATCTAGATGTAACGAACTTTCATCTACATAAATGCATGTACATATATATATATTGTACACACACATACATACACACACGAGCGCACTCACATACACATTCACACACACACATATATATACATACATATGTACATATGTTTATATATATAATATTATACAAATATATATACCCACTATATGTATATTCACTGCCCAAAAATCTAACACATATGAACGAACGTACGCACACACGCGCAGTCACACACACACACGTGCATACACAGATACAGTAGATACATACAGTCATTAACGAATTTACGTCCAATGACGCATGCGTAATTGGCCCCATAAGGAGGAAGACTTTTATGAGTTTTAAAGCATTCTTTCTCTTCACATACAAGCACTTAGTGTTTTGTTACACACACACACAAGCATACACACATACACACACATACACACTTTTACATACACACACACCAACAAACAAACAGACAAACACATGCATGCACACACATGAAGATGAGAGAGAGCGGTGTTGCTCGAAATCTTTGCAAACTTTACTTAGTACACGTATTTTCAATTTCACGAAATATCAACTGTATTTTATACCATTGACTGGATAGAATAAACAAACAAACAAACAAGTAAATAAATAAATAGCAACACGAAGAAATAAAAGAACAGGTTTCGTTCCTGAAGGGAGCCAGTCAAAACAAGTTGGGTGGAGTTCAAATGGCCCAGATTTATATATATTTAAGTCAGTCTTTATAAGCTTACAATAAGAATAATTGTTCGCAGATTGTTGAAACGGTGATTATAATCTCGAAGGAGAAAAGTGGGAGTAAAGTCATTGATTGGAATAGTAAAAAAAGGTGTGGAGGGGTGGGACCTTTTTATTTCTTTTCTTCTTTGGCAGAGGTTCCCTACCCACCGCCTTTCTGCCACCCAGCCACCTCCGAAATTTTTTTCAGCTAGAAGTATTATGCTGTACACACTTCCTTGTTTGGGCGGAAGTGATTCTGACGACATAGAGGGATCTCTTTCCGTGGTGTTATCCCCTTTTTCAACGAGGACCTTTTTCTTATGTGTGTGTGTGTATGTGTGTGTGTACTGTAAATGGAATTAAAAGTTTTCGGAGTATATTGACGATCGAAAATAGTGTAATACTCTTTTACTTGTTTCAGTCATTTAACTGCGGCCATGTTGGAGCACCGCCTTTAGTCGAGCAAATCGCCGCCAGGACTTATTTTTTGTAAGCCTAGTAATTATTCTATCGGTCTGTTTTGCCGAACCGCTAAGTTACGGGGACATAAACACACCAGCATCGGTTGTCGAGCGATGTGGGGGAGGGAACAAACACAGACAAACACACACACACACACACACACACACACACACACACACACACACACACATATATATATATACATATACATATATACGACGGGCTTCTTTCAGTTTCTGTCTACTAAATCCACTCGCAAGGTATTGGTCGGACCGGGGCTATAGTAGAAGACACTTGCCCAAAATGCCACGCAGTGGGAATGAACCCGGAACCATGTGGTTGGTAAGCAAGCTACTTACCACACAGCCACTCCTGCGTCTATATATGTATGTATGTACGTATACATACACATATATATATATATATGAAGCCCACCACATGTGCCTTTTTGATAAATGTGCGTGCGTGTGTGTGTGTGTGTGTGTGTGTGTGTGTGTGTGTGTGTACAGCCCATAAATACAAAAGAACTTGACTCACACAAAGTCATATTTAATAAGTTAATTATTAACTGTGTCGCCAATAAAACGGGAAAAGAGGTTAAATTAATTGCTACTCGTAACTCCGGCGAACTTCTTCTTTGTTACTTTCCTAATTTTTTTGTCTCATTCCTGCTATTCTTAAGTTATTGGTATGTTTAAATGTTTGCTCCATAGTTTGTATTGTTTAATCTCTCCACATTTTGCTGTTAACTTGTTTTAATTTCTTAAATTATATACTTCCTTCATACATACCTTGATACTCATGTGTATATTTTGTTGTTTCTCCGGCCACAGAAAAAATGAATACACCTCTACGCAAATACAATACACACGGCTGCACACACACATTCATTCACACATATACAGGTGTATAAGTATTCAAGTATGTATAAATATGTAAACGCGTGTGTGTGCGTGCAGGGGAGAGTACGCTTTTCTCAGTGGCTGGAGGCTTTATATATATATATATATATA
>NW_026312738.1:60564-61429 GCF_001194135.2 Octopus bimaculoides | reverse complement strand
TATATATATATATATATATATATATATATATATAGAGAGAGAGAGAGAGAGAGAGAAATAGATATACACATACACACATATACATATATATACACATATACAGACATGCTCACACATACATAAATATTAATACACATGCATATAAATATATATGCATACATATACACTCTATATCATACACACACACTCACACACACACACACATATGTAAAAAGAATTCCATATTATTTATTTGAATTTTTATCTCACACCAGTACACACACACACACACACACACACACACACACACACACACACGCACACACACACGCACACACACAGAGTCACATACAAAATTATATTTTCATTTATTCTCATGACCTACCCAGATAGAAACACTTACATACAAACACCAACACATACATACATACCTACATACATACATACACCCAGCCACCCTCTTAAACACAAGCTCCTGACAGCATCTTTTCGCCACCCTACAGATAAAGAGGCACCTCTTACACCACCATACAAACACCTACATATACACCATAATACCGTCAATAGAATATGTTAATATATATATATATAATACAAAGAATATATATACATGTATACACACATATATGTACATACTTACATCTACATGTGTATATATATGCATATCAGGGTACAGGACGTTAGAACAATGAACTACAGACAACGGAACGAACACATAAGAAAACGGAAAGCCACTTGGAATATTCCTTCATCAGCTGTCTCTATTCTAACTTCGAAACGTCTAGTTAGAATAGAGACAGCTGATGAAGGAATATTCCAAGTGGCTTTCCGTTTTCCTATGTGTTCGTTCCGTTGTCTGTAGTCCATTGTTCTAACGTCCTGTACC
>NW_026312738.1:58770-59767 GCF_001194135.2 Octopus bimaculoides | reverse complement strand
CATATATATATGTATATATAATCTTTTATTTGTTACAGTCATTAGACTGCGGCCATGCGGTATTTTTTTTAGTCGATCGAATTGACGCCAGAAGCTGTTTTTTAAAGCCTGGTATTTATTCTATTTGTCTCTTGTCGAACCGCTGAGTTACAGGAACGCAAACACACCAACACCGGTTGTTAAGCGGGTAACAGACAAAAGCGAAACACTTGCACGTACACACACGGGATCTTTACTGTTTGGCTGCCACTTTTCTATTTCTTCAATTTCTGTTCTAATTGATTTTATATTTGGTGTGATGATGTAGTTTTGTATGCTAATCATTGACATAAAATTCCTTTCAGCCATAAAACAATAAGTAAAGATTCAATGGCTTTTAAATTTTGCAAATTTTGGGCAGTTTTAGCCAATCATAATCCACAGACATATTCATCCCTGTTTCCATAGTAACAAGTCAAGAATGAGAACTCTTTTGTCTGCGCGAAAGCACGTGTTGATAAATATATTCTATCCATTGAGGTAAGATATGTAAGTTCCCGCGTAGCACTAAAAAAGTAATTTAAATATCCACAAATTAAGTGAGACAAACAACACTGTGCTACTTGTTTGTGAAGCAAATTTCAAGCAGCTCTCGGGGCAACAAAATTCACTTAGGTACCCGTGCACGGAAAAACACAACAAACAAGAAACGGTCAAGTTTTGAATAAGAGCAGACGACCTATACATGTGTGTGTGTGTGTGTGTTTGAATGTGTATTTATATGTGTACATGCATATATGTGTGCGTTTATATGTGCCCAGCTCTTCGAAACGCCGGTGTTAAAACGGGAGTAGCTGATGAAGTAGAATGTTCTCTATGTGGTTTGTGTGTTTTCTCGTCTACGTTTTGTTTGCAATGTCCTGTACCCAGATATGCACCTATACATACAGGTGGATGTCGGTACGCACATACCTGTACGTATATATGCATTTACTATTTGTTTATATATATATATATA
>NW_026312738.1:53838-58506 GCF_001194135.2 Octopus bimaculoides | reverse complement strand
CATTCAATGTATCTTAATCAGATTATCGTATTAGAAGATTTAATCGATATCAGTTTATCAGTTTTAAGACAGATTAACATGCTTACTCACAGGCATGCGCACACACACACACATATATATATGTATATATATATATACACTCAAGCACTCACACACATACATATGTGCGTGGATGTGTGTATGTTTGATTATATGTACATACAGAACTACAAAGACATATACACATGCGGAGTGAGGGAGAGACTGAGAGATAGACGGCAGCAAAGAATAAATAAAGCTGAGTTGAACATCTTATTTAGATTAGGGATAATACTACCAAAGCAGTTGAAATTCTTCTAATAAACAAGATTTAATGCTGAAATTGTAGTTGCTGTTATTGCAGATGTTTTTTTTTTTCTTTTTTTCTTTCTGCTGTTGAAGACGTTGTTACCATTGATGTTGTTATTGTTGTTGCTAAAATGGCTAAGCATGTTTTGCGTATGTGTGCTTGTGTTTGTAATAACATGATAACAGCAGCAGTTGGCTCCATTTCCCATGTTTAGAAACCATCAAATGATGAATGTATTAAAACACACACACACTCACATATTCTGTTAAAGTTTTTCCATTTTTCTTTTCTATTTTTTTTTTGTTTCAGGAACGCTAAAGTCAAAGAGTGTGTTATTGTGCAATGACTGAATTCACGAACGCTCCATGGCTACATGGTAGTCTTTTATTCCTGCAGTCACTTCAGACATTGAATGTCTGACCGAACTGAAGCAGCACTGTCTACAGTTACTACATAATCAATTCCTCTTTTATTTACAACGTCGAGGGTTCCAGTTGATCCGATCAACGGAACAGCCTGCTCGTGAAATTAACGTGCAAGTTGACTGAGCACTCCACAGACACGTCTACCCTTAACGTAGTTCTCGGGGGATATTCAGCGTGACACAGAGTATGACAAGACTGACCCTTTGAATTACAGGTACAACAGAAACAGGAAGAAAGAATGAGAGAAAGTTGTGGTGGAAGAGTACAGCAGGGTTCGTCACCACCATCCCCTGCCGGAGCCTCGTGAAGATTTAGGTGTTTTCGCTCAATAAACACTCACAAGGCCCGGTCTGGGAATCGAAACCGCGATCCGATGACCACGAGTCCGCTGCCCTAACCACTGGGCCATTGCGCCTCCACGTCAAATGTTAATAATGTGAATAATGTAAATAATGTACATAATTCCTCATCTCTTAAATATAGAACTGTAATTCTATATTTCTTACTTGAATCTCCAGTACGCTACAAAGCCAAAATGTTAGAAAACTGATGCCTTAAACAATTTGGAGTTCACTCGAAGGTGAAGAGTCTGCTCTTTCTAGCGAGTCGACCGATTTAGGGATAGGCTCCTGGTGATTGTTATTTGCCGAGGCTGACATTTTATTAGTTTACTCGCTTTTAGGGGAGGATTGGTGGGGCGGGGAAAAAAAAACATTTTGCTGGGGTGGGGAGTTTGGGTTTATTTTGTCAAGGACATCATCTAGACATTGAATAAGCTCAAATAATATGTATTGAGGAAAGAGTCACGTAAGATAAACCGTGTGACACTTGGAAATCGGTGGCATTACTGCTGGTGTCATCACCATCATCATCATCATCATCATCATCATCATCATCATCATCATCATCATCATCATCAACAGCAGCAACAACATCATTTTTATAATAATAATAATAATAATAATAATAATAATAATAATAATAATAATAATAATTCTTTTATTCTTTTATTCTTTTACTTGTTTCAGTCATTTGACTGTGGCCATGCTGGAGCACCACCTTTAGTCGAACAAATCAAGCCCAGGACTTATTCTTTGGAAGCCTAGTACTTATTCTATCGGTCTCCTTTGCCGAACCGCTAAGTTACGGGGACGTAAACACACCACTATAGGTTGTCAAGCGATGGTGGGGGGACGAACACAGACACACAAACACACACACACACACACATATATATATATATATATATGTATATATATATATATATAATTTTGCTTAAAAGAGTTCCAACACTGTCTGTTTTTTATGCTTTATTTATATTCCTGCAGAACTAATGTGGGGTATAGAATATGGAATATACAATATATAATATGATATACAATATACACTATAAAATAAAATAAAATAAAAATGGATGGCACCATGAAAGAAAGTATTGAATGTAGATGAAATATTGAGTGTTCAATATAAAGGATCCCTCTTTGATTCCTGGTGGGATGGGCGTTGATGTTGCCTCATGCTCTGGTTTTTGTTACCTTGGTGAGATACACCTATATACGACGGGCTTCTTTCAGTTTCCGTCTACCAAATCCACTCACAAGGCTTTGGTCGGCCCGAGGCTATAGTAGAAGGCACTTGCCCAAGGTGCCACGCAGTGGGACTGAACCCGGAACCATGTGGCTGGTAAGCAAGCTACTTACCACACAGCCATTCCTAATGGTGGTGGTGGAGGTGGTGGTGATGATGATGATGCTGATGATGTCGACGATGATTTCAGATCTTGGCCCAAGGCCCGCAATTTCAAGCGGGGAGGTAAGTCGATTTGACCAACTCCAGAGTTCAACTGATAACTTATTTTATCGACTCCGAGAGGATGAAGGAAGAACAAAATCAACCTCGGGCGGGATTTGAACTCAGAGCGTAAAAGACAGACGAAATGCTGCCAGGCATTTCACCCGGCGCAGTAACGATTCTGCCATCTCGCCGCCTTAAAAAAGCATAGATACTTACAGATAATTGTGTTTGTGTATGTGTCTGTGCGTTCGTGTGTGTGAGGCGCATGCCCTGAATTAATAAACATTGAGGGTAAGCAATAAGCGTTAATAAAATTGATTAAACAAAATCTTTAGCGCTTTAAGTGAGACAACATGCAGGACTGAGTTCAGAAAAAAAATTGATTACAAAGAAAGAAGTGTGCACGGATGAATACGTGGTCTGATCAAAAAGTATTCGGACTGTTGCTATAGTAACGAAGTTAGAGCATGCAGAGTGAAGCCGCTTGACACAGATTGACCTTGACCTCTGCTGCAAACGTGCCCTAAGTTTTAACGTTCTAGCTCAATTTCTCTGTTTATAGCAGTGCTTGGAAGGAAGGTGTGTAGCGTGTGATCGTCGCATGACAAAGAAAGCTGAGCAGAGAATCTGCATCAAATTTTTCAAAAAGTTTTTCATCGCTCTCGACACAATCAAGAACTTGAGCAGTTGAAATCCGAGTGTCTTTTTTGGTCAGCTGAAAGCAGTTTTGGCACACACTTAGTCGACACGCGTTTCATACCCAAATCTTCAGTGATAATAGACTGAACTGAACTGTGACTAATTTGAAGTTATATGCAGCTGGTATTAAAGATATATGTATCACTTACGAAATTTGTTCCCTGCTCATTGTGTCGTTTGTTTAATCATCTATGACAGTCAATGAATATGTGAGTACGAGTGTGTGTGTGTGTGTGTATCTGTGTACTTGTGTGTGTGTGTGTATGTATGTATATATATACATAGATATAAAAATCAAAATAAGCAACAAGGATTTTAAAGATGGTTGCAGTACGCACGTTTCATGCTACTCCATTTATTTAAGTAATGTGAGCATTACATTAAATGCAATATGTAGAGCAATCTTCAGCTGCACGAAAATGCAGAAAATTACAGTAGAATAGACATATCATAATTGTGGCAACATTTCAAATCCACCTAGTTTTTGGAATGGTTTTATATAATACCATACCATACTATATTCTGGTGCCTAAACATAAGTACCATATTCAATTTTTGAATCTAAATCTAAACCTTATACATAGATATATATATTTAATATACACATACACAAAGGAAGTAACGGAAATATAGAAAGGAAAAGAGGAAACAGATAGATATATAGATAAAAACATACATATATAGATACATATATACATATATACACGCATACATACGCACATACACACATACACACATACAGCCATACAGACATACATACGTACATATATGCATACAAATATACATACAAACATACATACATACATACATACATACATACATACATGCATACATACATACATACATGCATACATACAAATAGTGAATGAAGAACCAGGAACGTGTGAGAAAGCCATAAATGTATGGTTACTCCCATTCATTTCTGACACCGACGTGTGGAAATTTCCTACCTGACTCTCTATTGGACAAAGGCGGAGGAGGGCAGTGGGCAACTGGTAGGCTGCAATGCAATGCGTCCGGGGTGGTGTAGTGGCGGCGAATGGAGTTGATGTTGAAGTGAATGAACAAACGTTAGCAAAAACACGCAGCCATAAACACATAAGCATAGAAACATATATATGTGTGTGTACATATACATACAGAGAGAGAGAGAGAGATTGAGAGAGATATGTATGAGTATGCATGCATGTATGTATGTATATGTATATGCATATATATGTATATATTTATATATGTGTGTGTATATGTGTGTGCCCGTGTTTGTATATATTTATATATATATATTTATACATATATATATATATAGGTACATGCATGTATGTATATAAATATATATATATATACATACATATATATATATATATATACACACACACATATATATATATACATATATATATATATATATATATATATACATAC
>NW_026312738.1:47772-49795 GCF_001194135.2 Octopus bimaculoides | reverse complement strand
TATGTGATAATTTGTGCGAGTGTGTGTGTGTGTGTGTGTGTGTGTACGCGAGTGCGTGAGTGTTTATATGCGGGTGTCTATATGAGTGTGTGTACATGATAATGGGTGTGAGTGTGTGTGTGTGTGTGTGTGTGTGTGTGTGTGTGTGTGTTAATGTAAGCGTCTGTATGAATCTGTATACATGATAATAATGTGTGTGAGTGTGTGGGTGTACGCGAGTGTGTGAGTGTTTATATGCAGGTGTCTATATGAGTGTGTGTACATAATAATGGGTGTGAGTGTGTGTGTGTGTGTGAGCGCGCGTGTGAGTATTTATATGTGAGCGTCTGTATGAGTCTGTATACATAATAATAATGTGTGTGTATGTGTGTTTGTGCGTGTGTGTGTGTGTACGCGAGTGCGTGGGTGTTTATATGAGTGTGTGTACACGATAATGGGTATGTGTGTGTGTGAGCGTCTGTATGAGTCTGTATACATAATAATTATGTGTGTGTATGTGTGTTTGTGCGTGTGTGTATGTGTGTGTGTGTATGTGTGTGTATGCACGTGTGTTTAGAACTCGCAACTGTACGTCTTACGTGTCGCTACAAGTCAAAGTATGACCCACCCGTTGTGGAATCAGTCTTTTACCGTTCCTGAAAATTCCTTTCGGTGCCATTCGTTGCATTCATGCCAAATGCTACTCGGCTGGACAATTTCCTTTCCTTGACCGTTCCGTTTCCGTTGTCTGCGAGAAATAAATAAATAAATAAACGAAATCAATAAATAAATCCATGTCACCTCATTAACCCGAAGCATATTTCCTTGATTGCATGAATTATCTCCCTTTATCACTGGAATGGTTTTCTTTCTTTATTGTTGTTGGTTGGTTGGCTGGTTGGTTGGCTGGTTGGTTGGTTGGTTGGTTGGCTGGTTGGTCGGTTGGTTTGGGTTGCATGCTGTTAGTGCGAATCGACCTCGGTATTTATTCATTTAAATCCTGGTACGCTTTCGGCAAACCGCTACGTTACGGTTGGACGTAAACAAACCAGCCCCGAGTCTTTTCTGCTTAGCTGCCACTTTTCAGTCTCTTCGATTTTGTTCCAGTTGATTTCATATTTGGTATATTGATGTAGTTTCGCATGCTTATTATTGACATGAAATTCATTTTCGCATTGGGGTCGATGTAATTGACTTAATCCCTTTGTCTGTCTTTGTCCCCTCTATGTTTAGCCCTTTGTGGGCAATAAAGAAATAAGAAGTAAAAGAAAAGTCGGACAGTAACAGCAACAACAACAATTTTGCGGATCGTGTGGACGAGCGAGTTTGTCGATTACGTCGACTCCAGCACTCAATTGGGACTTACTTCATCAACCCCGAAAGAATAAAAGGCTAAGTCAACCTCGGCAGAATGTAGAGGGGGACAAAATGCTGCGAAGCATTTCGCCCGGGAAACAAATGACGACCCTGACAGCTCGTCACCTTTATAACGATAATATTACGTATAAGAATTTTATTGAAACGGATGTAGTAAAACTGCTTCTCAAAACTTCATTTTCGGAAGCGTAACAACGCTAATAATGACAAAAATAATGATACAACCATAACGTTAATAATAATGTAACTAATAAAACTTATATTGAAACGGATGTAGCAAAACTGATTCTCAAAACCCCGTTTTCGGAAGTGTGACAACGCTAATAATGACAAAAATAATGATACAACCATGACAATAATAATATTAAGAATAAGAATTTTATTGATACGGATGTAGCAAAAATGATTCTCAAAACCCAGTCTTCAGAAGCGTGACAACGATATTAATGACAATAGTGACAGCAATAGCAATGATACTAATAATATTTGTTTCAAAGACAGTCTCCCTAATTCCAAAATGGCGATCTCATTATTTCTCAGCTCAACGTCATAACGCTTTTTTTTTACTTTCTCTATCTCAAAATTAGTCGCCATTTTCTTTCTATACGATTTGTGTTGTTTTTCTCTGTTACTACGTCTTCCGTCTTACTCTCTCTCTCTCTCTCTC
>NW_026312738.1:45391-46168 GCF_001194135.2 Octopus bimaculoides | reverse complement strand
ATATATATGGATATGCATATATATACATTTATTTACATATATGCGTACGGACACACTCACACATATATATATATATACGCACATACACACACACTCATATATATATATATATATATATACAGATATACACACACAGACACACACACACATATAATCCATTTACTTACTTCTTACTCCATTCTGTAACCCTCACAGTTCTTCCAGACGGCCAAACAGATGCCGTATGGTCGGTCCCCAATAGTTATGCGCAATTTCCGGGGATTGTGCCATCGCCGTCGGCAGGCGTGATACGCCAAGGGAGGTAAGTAATAACAACCAGCTAATGGCATTTCCTGTGTGACAGAAAACCCGGCACAGTCATGCGGCCATATTTATGTAATTATACGTACACACGCATTCTTCATTCACACATGCTGATATCCATATTGACACTGAGCCCAGGACAAATGACAAATAGCTATGCGTTCATATATATATATATATATATATATATATATATATATATATATATATATGTATGTATACGGACATACATACATATATACTTATGCATGCTTATCTACTTTATAATTGGTGTTGTGTATGCTTTGGCTACGACTCCTGTACACCCTTACATACCTATATACCCTATCCTATACACCTGCTGCTGTGCGCGAGTATTGAAACGCAGGCCGTGGTACATAGCTAAAAGAATGTCGAATATTCACTTAATTAAAGGCATTCTGAATGCAACAGATTTACATACATAACTGTGTGTACGTGTGTGTATATATATAT
>NW_026312738.1:45079-45381 GCF_001194135.2 Octopus bimaculoides | reverse complement strand
TATATATATATATAGAGAGAGAGAGAGAGAGAGAGAGAGAGAGATACATACATACATAATACATACATATATAAGTATATATATATATATACTTATATATGTATTTATAATATACATATATACATACGTATACATATATACATGCGTATATACATACTTACATATATACATATATGCAGGAGTTGCACAAAATAATGGGAACACCTAGCATCATAGCATCATCATTTTGAAATATCTATAAAACCGTCAAAAGCTTGTTTATTTTTAGGGTTTTTTTTCCATTTATTATTAGTGTTGTTTAA
>NW_026312738.1:43898-44461 GCF_001194135.2 Octopus bimaculoides | reverse complement strand
CTGTTTTTTTTGTTTTAATCCTTTCGCACTTTGATGTTATCTTTTTGGAAAATAAATTACATATTCTAATTTATTAATTAATTATTAATTAATTATTTCAATATTAATAATTATTAATTGCTTGTAAACTAATGAAACATGACCTTTTAGATTATATATATATATATATATATATATATATAGGTGGTTTTAATTCTATAAAGCAAGTTATGAAACATAATGCTACTTTTCTGAACCTTCTTTCATGATGTTTGCTAGTATTATACGAGCAATAACCATCACTATAGTCATTCCTTCTCCACCTCCACCTCCTCTTCATTATCATCATCATCATGATCATCATCATCATCATCGTCATTATCATCAACAACAACAACAACATTTCATGGACATTACTGTCTCGAATTCTAGGATCTAATGAGGCCGGTCACTATAGTCATTCCTCCTCCTCATCCGCCTCCTCCCCCCCTCCACCTCCTCCTCCTCCTCTTTCTCCTCCTCATCAGCAACAACAACAACAACAACAATAACAACAACAACATCTCATGGACATTACTGTCTCG
>NW_026312738.1:31451-33518 GCF_001194135.2 Octopus bimaculoides | reverse complement strand
TTTTAGTTTATTTAAATTACAATTTTACAGCGGAAGCTTCCTTTTTCATGCTCTCTCGTTCGTTTTCCATCCTCCTCTAAATTCTGCATGTCTGTCACCTCTCTTTACGTATCTCTAGTCTTTTCTCTTTACGGTTATATATATATATATATGATACATATAATAAATGAGTATATGCATATATACATACATGTATGTACATACCTACATCTACATGTATATATAGATGCATATCTGGGTACAGGACGTTGCAAATAAACGTGGACAAAATGATAAACAGAGTACAGAAGACACACATGCCACATAGAGAACATTTCCTTCATCAGCTGCCACCATTATATATATATATATATATATAATAGGCGTAATAAGAGTGGGTGTCTGGTAAGTAGTTTCCTTATGAACCACATGGTTCCGGATTCAGTCCCACTGCGTGGCACCTTGGCCAAGTGTCTTCCACTATAGCCTCGGGCCGATCAATGCCTTGTGAGTGGATTTGGTAGACGGAAACTGAAAGAAGCCTGTCGTATATATATATATATATGTGTGTGTGTGTGTGGAAAGTAAGGAACCTGATACTTCAGAATATTCCCTTCGGTACACACACACACACACATATATATATATATATATATATATATATATATATAGAGAGAGAGAGAGAGAGAGAGAGAGAGATAGATAGATAGATAGATAGATAGATACATACATACATACATACATACATACATACATACATAGAATCTTTTTAATCAACGTTCAAATTCGATGGCTAGTACCTTATTTCATCGTACCCAGGTGCTTATGTAATATACCATATACACGCAAACCCTCAAGCCATGTAGTGCAAATTTGAACGCAGAAAATATCACAGGACGCTGCTAAACACTGACAAGAATTTTATCCACTGCCCAATGTCCAGTTCTCTACCAATTACGCCAAAGTATCCCTCGCCTTCAAACCAAACCACTCACACTCGTATCTGCCGCTTCTGGAAGAGACTATAAATAAGAACGGACAATGAGAGCTAGTTTTCCGGAAATCAAGCCCTTTCCTATATTGTGCCTGATTATAGTCATTATTATTTGGCCGTAACATGCAGACCGTGCAGGCGTGGTCACTCATTATTACTAGCTGGACTTTGGCCACTATTTCCTTTGGAATTAACAAACAGATGTTGTTATGGTTACTGAGTCCTTTTACACATCATTACACATCATTGGTTACGCCTGGTGTGTACACATGCTTTTGCATGCATCTATACATATACATACGTACGTACATACATACATAAATATATATATATATATATATATATATATATATATATATGCATGTGTATATACATACACGCACAAATATGCATGCATGCATGCATATGTACATGCATATATGCACACACCCAATTATACACGTGCGTGCGCATGCACGTATATGCGAGCCCACGTACCAAACTCACACTACGTACAAGTCACACTACGTACAAGTCACACTCACAGACGCCTGTTCGTATATAAAAACGCATTCACATATTCATGGGCAGACACATAAATAGACATGCTAACAAGAAGACACCCGTATACACATATATACACACATTCACATACACATTCCGCACACGCACGCAAACACCGTTATATGCATGCATACGTATTAACATACCTTTTCGCTTACGCACAAGCACACATTTACATACCTTCCTGCTAATACACACACATACACACATGCACATTTACATACACATTTCAATACACACGTTCAAGCACATACATACACATTCACGTGCACTCAGAGATTTAGGAATCTTGGAAGAGAAACATATCTAATATTGTGTGATGAGTGTCTGAGAATGTGTATGTATATACATGTGTATGAGCGTGCATGTGTGTGCACGTGGTCGCGCTCATTTGTGTGTGTGTATGTGTGTGTACGTGTGTGTGTGTGTGTATGGTGGTACCCCAGCATGGCCACAGCTCGTGAGCTAAAACTAATTCAATTAAAGACATATATATATACATACATGCATACACACACGCACACACATATATATGTGTGTGTATATATATA
>NW_026312738.1:29584-30593 GCF_001194135.2 Octopus bimaculoides | reverse complement strand
ATATATATATATATATATATATATATACGTGCATGTGAGTGTGTGTGTGTATAGATATGGGGAAAGATATGGAGAAAGTAAGATGAAAGAAAGCGAAAATGCACATTGAATATCAAAACAATAACAAAAAAACAAAAAAAACAACAAAGTGAGGACGTGATATGGATAGTATTATTGGACGCTCATATATATATATATATATCCGAAGTGTTTCTTTCAGTTTCCGTCTACTCTCGAAGCTTGTGTTGGCCCGGGGTTATACTAGAAGACAATCGCCTATGTAACTAGGAAGCATATACATATGCTTCTGTTTGTACGTGTCAACATATGATCATGCGTGTACCTGCAACGTATATGTTATGTGAACGTCCGTTCGCATATTACATATACGTCTGCTGATCTCTGAGATCTGATGACTGAGGTCTGCGGTCTGTATTTGCATTCACTCGTGCGTGTCGGGTGTCGTTTACAAATGTACTGAAAGCGAGTCAGCAACTTAGTTCATTGTTACCCAACTTGTTATTCAAACAATAAATGCTAAAAATTCAAAACGGCCGCAACAACAGCATCAACAGAACAACAACAACGTGACCAACGACAATGGCGACGGAAAAAGACGAAATGCGGCGAAGTGATGTGATGTACTACGAATGTAACCGAATAAAGTTTCTTACTCGTAGTCTGTCGTTTGTATTCGTATTCTGTGTCGGGATAATTACAATTAATTATTTATTGCTACACGTGCTAAATTAATCTTGTCTCTGGCTATTAACAAAATCTCCATAAGTCGTTGTTATTCATTAGGTAACAACATCAAGAACGACGACGATTACACTCGTTCGGGCAAACAATAACTATCTTTAGTTGGACTAATTTGACACTAGTCTCGAACTCATCACCATTTTCTTTTCCATCTTCTTCTTCTTCTTCTTCTTCTTCTTCTTCTTCTTCTTCTTCTTCTTCTTCTTCTTCTTCTTCTTCTTCTTCTTCTTCTTCTTCTTCTTCTTCT
>NW_026312738.1:19433-20901 GCF_001194135.2 Octopus bimaculoides | reverse complement strand
TGGTGGTGGTGGTGGTGGTGGTGGTGGTAGAAGTGGTAGTAGTGATAGTATTGGATGTAGTGGTAGTTGTAGTAATGGTAGTGGTTGTAGTGGTGGTGTTTGTGGTGGTGTTTGTGGTGGTGGTAGTGGTGGTATTAGTAGTAGCAGTTGCAGTAGTTGTAGTAGGTGTAGTAGTGGTGGTGGTGGCGGCGGCGGTGGTAATTATGACGGTGGTAACGACGACGGCGACAATGATTAAGATGGAGATATCGATAAAGGAAGGCGTTCGTACTGGAGATTATAAGTGATGACGGTGACGACGACGTCGGCGGTATCAGTGATGGTAGTGATGACGACGACGATGATGATGATTATGATGATGATGATGATGATGATGATGATGATGATGATGATGATGATGATTATGACGATTATGATGATTATGACGATTATGATGATTATAACAACGATGATGATGACGATGACGATGATGATGATGATGACGATGATGATGATGGTAATAATGATGATGACGATGATGATGATGATGACGATGATGACGATGATAGCGATAACAACGACGACGACGACGATGATGATAATGATGACGATGATGATGATGATGACGATGACAAAGACGACGACGACGACGATGATGATGATGACAAACTAACGTCGGTTTTCAAGCGATGGTGGTGGGCTTCTTCCAGTTTCCGTCTATCAAATCCACTCAGAAGGTTTTGGTCGGTCTGAGGCTATAGTAGAAGACACTTGCCTTAGGTGCCACGCAGTGGGACTGAACCCGGAACCATGTGGTTGGTAAGCAAGCTACTTACCACACAGCCACTCCTACGACATTGTGCCAAAATTTGAAACCATCATTACTATTATTATGAAAGACCCATTAACCCTTTAAGTACCGGACTTAACAAAAAAACACCGACACCTATTGATTCGTTTTAAAACCTTCAACACCGTGCCCTTGTATGTCCGCAATTCAATGGTTAAAAGCAAGTAAAAAAAAAATAGTCCAGCTGGCTATACGACACAATATCTGTGTCCTTATATTTTTGTAAAGGAAGTCCAACACTTCCATCCAGCATAAAACAACATCCATGGACTGGTTTCTGGCTGATTGCTCTTTCTCATTCATTCGTTGATAGTTCTCCAAGGCGGTGCTCCAGGTTTAAAAGAAGATTTGACTGCCATTCCTGATAGACCGAGAAATTTCTGAGAGGTTCTCTCGTTGAACATCGTCATCATCATCATCATCATCATCGTTAGAGAGATAATTATCGTAATAGATCGAGCCACTTCCGAGAGGTACTCCCGTTGGCTTGTTGTGATGGTCGTGGTAGTCAGTGGTGGTGGGATATGGGCAAGCTGTAGGAATAGAAGTGGTATCGGTGGTAGTGGATATAGTGATTGTGATTATGAGAATGATCACGGCGGTAGTAGTGGTGGTGGTGGTGGTGGTGGTGGTGGTGGT
>NW_026312738.1:15248-18111 GCF_001194135.2 Octopus bimaculoides | reverse complement strand
AATGGCTGAACTGAAGAGAGAGTAGGGGTCATCGTCTTGAGCTGATGCTGGTGTTGTCAGTTAGCACAGGGGTTTTCAAACTGTAGTCCGCGGACCACAGGGGGTCCGTGGACAGCAAATACTTTTTACGGGCAATTTGATTTAATTATGTTTTTTAATCGAAATCTTTTAATTGACAATAAACCTATTTGTTAAATACTGTTAAATAAATAAATGCAAAAATATATGTTATTTTAAGAAAATATTTATGTATAAATTTCATAAGCGTTTATAAGGTAAAGCCTGAAATATAAAGGGGTCCGCAAGTCAAAAAGTTTGAAAACCCTTGAGTTAGAATATAACCGCAGCGTGGACAATATTAACAATAGCAACGAAATCCTGAGTACCACCAACACTCCATCCCTATTAAAAACTGAAGGACATATTCGATGATATAGTCCGAGATACATAGTGTTCAATGATCACGGCTCGAACATCATTGATCAGAGGTCTACTAGGTATGCGCAATACCTTGGGCAAGTACCTTTTACTATAGTCCCATACTCTATATATACACTTTATTTGACGTTGTCCAAGTCCATCGGCTGGTTCGGTTTTACGTACCGCTAATATACCCATCAGCTTTGAGAATTAATGAAAAACAGAGAAAAATATAGTTGTGTTATATTCTGTTAGGAACGTGGCAGAGTGCTGTATAAAGCTCGTTCACCTGAGGAAATAACTAGATCTCATGAGTAGTACCTGTAGGGGTCTATGTAATTGACTCACTCCCTCCAGTAAAATTGCTGGCCTCGTGCCAAAATTTGAAACCGATATTACACAGCGCTCCCCAAAATCTCAATACTACACCACAAATATAATCACATTTACTACGCTGTGAAGGCGCATGGCTCAGTGGTTAGAGCGTCGGACTGACAATCATGAGGTAGTGAGTTCGATTCCCGGACCGGGCTCTATGTTGTCTTCTTGAACAAGACACTTTATTTCACGTTGCTCTAGTTCACTTCGAACGCTATGCATTTGCAATCCAAGAACAGGAGATTGCTACGAAATACCTAATGAACAAAAGCGAGTGTGAAGCCTATGGGGCTCCAAGGTGCAACCGGAAGTGTAGATTATGTCATATTATTGTGGAAGACATCACACATGTGATTAGCA
The DNA here is from genome assembly GCF_001194135.2 of Octopus bimaculoides. Taxonomy (NCBI): domain Eukaryota; kingdom Metazoa; phylum Mollusca; class Cephalopoda; order Octopoda; family Octopodidae; genus Octopus; species Octopus bimaculoides. The sequence continues at coordinate 16,953 of NW_026312738.1, read as the reverse complement.
GCTGCCCCAAATGCGAAGATACTATTTCCCTATGCGACATGACTTTGTCGCAGACAATATACAGTACCATTCGGAAAAAAGGCTGTCCTGGAATAAATATACAGAATCTCCTTGTTAATGAATACATTCACAAACATCAGCACAAGGAATACCGGTGGAACATCCCCATCAAAACATCTGTCAAGTGCAAGCATAACAGGTCGGATATTGTTATTTGGGACTGACAAGAAAAAGCATGTACCGTCATAGTGGTCAGCTGTCCTGCTGATGTGTATATCGCTTTGAAATTCAAAGAGAAAGAGAATAATTATGGACAACTGTTTGGAAACCTCCAGCTTCTATATCTAGATTATGAATTTACATTTATACCAATAATAATTGAAGCATTTGCTTTTGTAAGTGAAAATCTGGATAAGCTTGGATTTTCAGAAAAAGAAATCAACCAACTTACACATTACAAATGCAATCTGTAAGCGGAACAGTAAAAGTATGCAAGACTTTTCTCAGGTTTAAAATGTGACATTGTTTTCGTTATCTACATTCCTAAGATAGAGCTCTTTCTTCAGTGGATGAATTCAGATAATTAAAATCAGAAGAGAACATACATACATAGAAACAGTCTTACATATACAGATGATGTGTTGGAGCAGTCTGTTGTCTGTTGAACTGAATATAGTAGGTATTTCTTGCAGACCAACAGTGGGATAAAATGCAGTATCAAAGATGACTGGCAGGATTTGAACTTAGACATTAGTCAACAAAATCAATTGCTGCTCAGGACGTTACCATCAAGGCCACTGTATAAGATTGTTACAAACTACACCTTGCTCTATCAGCATATTATAATATACCATTTCTCCACACTACACCACACTACCACACTACAATATATAACCTCGCTCTGTTAGCACATGCTAATACACTATATCTCCACACTATTGCTTACTACACCGCACAATACCACCATACTATATAAATCTGCTATATACTATAACCCCGCTCTCTTAACTCATTCTAACACTATATCTCGACACTATTGTTTACTACCGCTACACTATACAATACAGCTATATACAATAATCCCGCTCTATTAGCACATTCTAACACACGATATCTCTCTACACTACACTACTACTTACTATATCGCCATACGCGAACTATATCATTACACTATATAATACTACTATATACTATAACCCCGCTCTATTAGCACATACTAACACACTATATATATCTGCACTATACTTAACTACTCCACGGAACAGCACACTATCACACGCTTCTACATCGTCACCATTCTATATCACACTACAGCTATTACTACCATGCTCTATTACATCCCGCTATATCAGCACACTACATCACGACACTATTCTATTCCATTCTGTTCCGGTTCGTTCCATTCCGTTCTGTTCCGTTCCACCCCGATCCCTTCCGTTCTGTTCCGTTCTGCTCCGTTTCACTGTGTCACAGTGACATGAACGCGATTTTATAACCGCACGCACAAACACATACACTCACTCTCGTACACACACATACGCGCGCGCACACACACACACACACACACACACAAACGTACGCACACACACACGTTCACGTCGTAAACGCATGCGTGCACTTGCACACAGACAGGGAGAAACACTAACACGCACATACGCGTATATATATACAAACATGCATATACACACTCAAATACAAAACACGC
>NW_026312738.1:14486-14925 GCF_001194135.2 Octopus bimaculoides | reverse complement strand
ACGTCGTTCTTTCTGGCACAAAGACACACACACACACACACACACATACACATACATACACACACACAAACAAACACACGCATACACAGTTCCTTCTGATACAAAGACACACACACACACACATACATCCAACGTCGTTCTTTCTGGCACAAAGACACACACACACACGCACACACATACATACACACATACATGCACACATGCACGCACGCACACATATACCGTCGTTCCTTCTAATACAAACGCATACACACAAACACGGACACTCAAACACAAACACACACATCACCGTTCCTCCTGCTACAAACACGAACACACACACACACACACACACACACACACACAATCACGCACACGTGTACACACACACTCACACGCATACATGTACACACACACACACACACACACACAATCACGCACACGTGTACACACACACTCA
>NW_026312738.1:11871-13048 GCF_001194135.2 Octopus bimaculoides | reverse complement strand
ATATATATATATATATATATATATACATATATATATATACATATATGCCCAAACACTGTGTGAATGTGAGGAACATGTACAGTGATTAACAGTAGGGGGACAAATAGAAAAAAGAAACGAGAAAGAGAGAGGGTGAATGGAGAGAGAGAGAGGGAGTGAGGGAGAGAGACAGAGAGAGACAGGCAGATTGACAGAGATAGATAAAAAGTGAGAGTGAAGTAGAAACGGAGCAGGAGAGAGATATATAAAGAACGATAAATAGACATAGAGAGAGGGGGGAACAGACAGAGAGACAGATATAGAGAGAGACAGTGAGAGAGAAAGACAGAGAGACAAAAAAGAGACAGAAAGAGACAAGCTGACAGACAGAGATAGATAAAAAAAAAACGTAAGAGTGAGATAGAAACAACGAGAGAGAGACATAGAGAGATCCAATCAGAGCAAGTGAGAAAGGGAGAGATGTGGAGAGAGAGAGAGAGAAAGAGGCAGAAATAGAGACCAGGTAAGAAGGTGAGAGAGAGAGACTGATAGAAGGTAGTAGAGAGACAGAAAGTGTGTGTGAGTGAAAGAGAGAGAGAGAGGGAGAATGAAAGAGTGGGAGGTACACAGCCAGACGGACCGACAGCCAGCCAGACAGACCGACAGCCAGACAGACGGACAAGGAAAGTACCTGTTATGGTGTCTAGACACGCAGTAAATAAGATGGTGTTGGTAGTGGCGGTGGGAAGAGGTGGTTGTGACTTACGACGAGACACACGGACAGACACGTGTGCAGACACACAGATAGACCGGCAAACAATCATGCAATCTGGCAGACACGCAGGCAGGCAGGCGGGCAGGCGGGCGGGCAAACACACATGCTAACGGACGCACGGACAGACAAAAATGCAGGCAGACAGAATAGATAGAATGACGGACCTCGATGTAGACAGATTGATTGACAGACTTCCTTACGGACAAAGACAGGCACACAGACAGACAGACAGACAGGCAGACAGGGAAACAGACAGGCAGACAGGGAAACAGGCAGGCGGGCAGGCAGACTCGTGGACGAGACAGACAGAAAAGCAGGTTACCAGACAAATATCAAGACAGCCAAACTGCTAGACAGACCGAAATATTATGAGGGCGTGTAATTAAGAAAGGTTTTACAGAGAAAGCAGTGTGTAGAGGAATG
>NW_026312738.1:7494-11701 GCF_001194135.2 Octopus bimaculoides | reverse complement strand
AATCGATCACATCGATCCCCAGTGCGAAACTGGTACTTATTTTATCGACCCTGAAAGGATTAAAGGTAAAATCGACCTCGGCGGAATTTGAACTCGGAACGAAAGGACGGACGAAATGCTGTTAAACATTTTGTCCGGTATTCTGTTCTGTTATTCTTTTACTTGTTTCAGTCATTTGAGTGCGGCCATGCTGGAGCACCGCCTTAATGAGTACAGCTATCAGCTGAATCTATTATCGAGATTGTGCCGCCTCCTTCCCTCAACAGAGAGAAGAAGGCTTGCTTTTCCTGCGTAGTAGCCATACTGAAAGAAACAGTATGGAAGACGCGTGTAAGAGGCATAGTGACGGATACCTTTGTATCTGGCCAGGGGTTAGTTGACTTTTTTTGTTACCACCTCAGTAGTAAGATCAGGCTGGAGAAGAGGTATCTGTCACGAGACAGATTCATGAGAAGATGGAAGCCTGTGGCGAGGAAGCTGGGAGTGTTTGGCACCAGGTAGGTGGAAGCCAAAAACAAGGGAAAGAAAAAGCAAGGGGTCTACCCTGGTGGTCGGATGCCTATCCTTCAAGAAAGCCATTACAAATTGCATCTGTAATGAGCAATACTTCAATCGAACATTGAAAATAATTTTTATTGTGTATTTAAAATTGTAAATATTATTTAATCGATACAGCTTCTTCACCCCTTTTATGTTTGTCTGTCCTTGTTCGTCCCCTCTTTGTAATGCCTTTATGGCAAATATTTATGAAATAAAGAAGCTTGCTTTCCAGCCACATGATTTTGGGTTTAATCCAACTGCGTGGCACTTTGGGCAAGTGTCTTCTACTATAGCCTTAGGCCGACTAATGCCTCGTAAGTGGATTTGGCAGACGGAAACTGAAAGAAGCCTGTCGTAATATATATGTGTGTATGCGTGTGTGTATGCGTGTCTGTGTTTGTCATTGCTTGACCACCCATCGCTTGACAATCGGTGTTGGTGTGTTTACGTCCCCTTAGCTGTTCGGCAAAAGTGGTCAATAGAATAAGTACTCGTCTTTAAAAATAAGTCCTGGAGTCGAATTGTTCGACAAAAACACTACAAGGTGGTGCTCTAGCATGGCCGCAGCCAAATCACTGAAACAAATGAAAGAATAAATATGACATTTGTGACGAGGGATTTAAATACTGTTGACGGTCAGTTTCTCGATATACGAAGTGACCTCTTTACAAGAATTGTTCTTCCTTTCTTTCTTTGTCTTTGAATGAATGAAATTCTTGTAGGATTTTATTTTGAATTATGGCTGACATCTGTATACAAGTCTGCTAAAAATTCCAATTTATTCGCATTATCTGCGTTGTTGTCAAAATACTTTGGATCTAAGAACATCAAATTCGAAAGCCACATTTTTAAAATGCTCAAATCTTTTACCAGTGCTATTTATAACAGAATCTAAGAACATTAAGTAGAATTCAACCATGAATTTCTTTCTAGCGCCAAATATTTCCTCGTCCTTATCGTAGAATCTTTTGCTGTTGCATTTTCTGTGCCTGCTTATTATATTCCGTATAAATAACACTTTTGGAAACCAACTTAGCTGTTTTATTCTCAAATTTTCTACGGCGGTGAGCTGGCAGAATCGTTAGCACGCCAGGCGAAATGATTAACGGTATTTTGTCTGCCGTTATGCTCTGAGTTCAAATTCCAGCCACGTCGACTTTGCCTTTCATCCTTTCGGGGTCGATTAAATAAATACCAGTTACGCGCTGGAGTCGATGTAATCGACTTAATCCTTTGTTTGTCCCCTCTATGTTTAGCCCCCTGTAGTCAATAAAGAAATAAATATTTGTTTTCATTCTTTTTAAGCGGCGAGCTGGCAGAAACGTTAGCACACCGGGCGAAATGCTTAGCGGTATATCGTCTGTCTTTTCGTTCTGAGTTCAAATTCCGCTGAGGTCAGCTTTGCCTTTAATCCTTTCGGGCTCGATAAATTAAGTATGTTGATGACTATGGAAACAGAGTCTTTCACCACGGTGGTGTGTAAAATACTCGCTTCTGATTGACTAAGATACCAACATTTTTCAGATTTTAAAGGCTAATAACTTTTTGATTATGGATTTATAGGAAAAATGAATTCCATTTTCATAATTAGTATACAAAACTTAATCCATATACCAAATTTGAAAGAACTGGAACAAAATTATAAACGGTGACGAAAACCACAAAGATCCTTGAATTCTACCAAACATCAGGCTGTCTATGCTCGTTGTATTCTGGGTAGTCTTACCACAATTTACAAACTCCCGGAATTTTAGCAATGAGATTACTACATTATGTATAGATTACCACAGTATGTATAGATTAGCACTGTGTCCCCAGACCCGTAGAGGCTCAGAAAATTACTCAGTGTGCTCATATCTTAAGCAACACTGAATATATTGATCTCAAGGTAAGATTTATTGCGCGTCACACAAGTTTTTTCTGTCGTGTTTCAACTTAGTCCACAGCTTCCCAAATTGTTCACGTTGGCGACACACTTCTTTTGAAATAAATTGTTTCGTGACACATTAGGCCTTAGTAACTAAATATCGTATCGCTGGTCACGTGTTTCATTGTACACACAGTTGTCAGATAGTCGAATAAACTTGACAACCAAATAATTGTCAACATTCATCAGATTTGAGTAAATTTGACTACGCATAGACAGTCGTGGCTGTGTGGGAAGATGCTTGTTTCCTAATCACTTGGTTCTAGGTTCAGTCTCAGTGCACAGCACCTTGGACAAGTGCCTTCTACCAAAGCTTTGTAAATGGATTTGGTAGACGGAAACTGAAATCAGCTTGTCGTATATGTATGTGTGTTTACACACACACACACACACACACACACACACACACACACACACATATATATATGCGATGGGTTTCTTACAGTTTCCATCTATCAAATCCACTCACAAGGCTTTTTGTAGGCCCAAGGCTATAAGTAGAAGACACTTGCCCAAGGTTTTTCTTGAAATATTCTTTTGGATATCCGTAGATTGTCTTTAGGTTTTTCTTGAAATATTCAGTGGGACTGAACCCAGAACCAATGTGGTCGGGCAGCAAACTTCTTACCACACAGCCTCACCATATACCAATTTCCACTCCCAAATCTTTAACCGATCCGAGAATATAACAGAAGACTCAAGCTAAAAGGGTCGAACAAGAGAATTGAATCCGTTATTATACATTCGCAGAGCAAGATTCTTAACCGCAGAGCCAGGGTTAAGAAACGCCTATCGATACTGTTGCTGCTACTGTTGTTAATGTTGCCGATGCTGTTGCTGTTTACCCCAAAGTCAACCATAATCGAGCTGACCTATGATGAAAGCCATTCAACCGTAACCATCCCGTGTTTTTGAAAATCTAAGACCGCCATTGTCCTATATATCCTTCATTCTCTGCAGGTGTTTTATATTGGTAAGTAAATTAGTCAGAGAGGTTACGAACTTTTGGCGATATCCTATTCAAAGAAATGTTCCAATGGCTTTATTCGAAAGACAGGATGGGTCTTGGTGAATGCTTGAATAGTTTCTTTTGAAATGGTTGGCAGAAATGGATTCTGCTGGATTTAGGAATGTCTGCGAGAGGTTTGGCATTAATGGGCTTTTTCTGAATCGTGTCTATTGTAATATTGTTATTGACCGCATTTGCGATGGTAGCCGTTAAAACAGAAAACAACAACAACTTATAAGTTATGTACGTGTTTGTGTGTGTGTGTCTGTGTACGCATGTATGTGTGCAATGTATGTGGATGTATGTGTGTTCTTGTGTGCGTGTATATATATATATATATATATATATATATATATATATATATATATATATATATATATATATATATATATATATATATATACACACGCGCACACATGTATACATATAGTACATAGATATATGTATGTACACGTGTATATATATCACTGTGTGTGTAAATATATATATATATACAGAAACACATACATATGTACATATATGCATATATAAACACATATATATTGTCTTGTAGGTATATATATATGCTTGTGCACATGTGTGTACGTGTTTATATATGTACATATACACGTATATAATTACATATCTATATATACACATACAAAACATGTATGTATATACAGATATACACACACACACACACACACACACACACACACACACACACACACACACACACACACACACACACA
>NW_026312738.1:4760-5654 GCF_001194135.2 Octopus bimaculoides | reverse complement strand
ACACACACACACACACACACACACACACACACACGCACATGCACATGCACACGCCTGCCCGTCCGCACACACGGTCACACACACAAGCACACACACACACACACACGTACTTTACTTCCTTATGCATGCAAATAAACTCACGCATCATATCAAAAATCACATGGAGCTTAGCATTCTCCTCTTCATTATACAAGCAAGCAAAAAAGTCAATACGTCTTTTATCTTCTATCTTTTACTTGTCACAGTTATTTGGCTGCGACCATGCCGGAGCATCACTTTGAATGGGTTTTGGTCGAGTGAATAGACCCTAGGGCTTATTTTTTTTCTTGAAGCCTAGTACTTATTCTGTCAGTCTCTTTGACCGAACAGTGTGTGTGTGTGTGTGTGTGTGTGTGTGTGCGTGTGAGTTTGGTAATAATAACAAGGAGAACAGTAGGTTTTCACATCTATAATTTCATTAAACAGTTATTTACGACAATTATGGATGTGAAAAATCTTTGTTCACCTCGTCATTATGAATAAAATTACTTACTCTGCGGTAACTATGCAGTCCTGGATAGGGCACTCGGATTTACCGTGCGAGAACAGGTACCAGAGACCAGCAACTAGTTGTTAACACAGGTATCACATTGGGACCATTACGGTTAGCGGGCATCTTAAACAGATTTAGGAGGGAAAACGGTAACCTCCAGGATAGGGCATTCCTTTAAACTCGAAGCTCGTCGAAACGCCGGTGTTAAAACGTGGGTAGCTGAAGAAGTAGAATGTTCTCTATGTGGCTCGTGTGTTCTCGTCTACGTTTGTGTGCAATGTCCTGTACCCAGATATGCACCTATACATACAGGTGGATGTCGGTATGCACATACCTGTACGTATATATGCATATACTCATTT
>NW_026312738.1:2879-4088 GCF_001194135.2 Octopus bimaculoides | reverse complement strand
TATATAATAACAACAACACGAATAATAATGATGATGATGATAATAATAATAATAACAATTAACAACAACAATAATAGTAATAATAATAACAATAATAATGACTTTTTTCAAAATTTTGACACAAGGTTAGCAATGGCCCTGCTTCATAAACCAATAAAAATCTCTGGCTGGCAGCCTCACCTCATGACGTAATCTCCGTGCTCCGCTGTCATCGTTCTCATGATTGTCATCATCATCATCACGCTATCGTCTTTAATGCCGTGTGTAATGCTCATATCATCACAATAACACCAGGTGTGTCTACTGATGCGATGAAATGTGAAATGAAAAAAAATGAAATAAAAAAAATAATAATTATAAAAAAAACAAAAAAAAAAGTTCTTTTAAAGAAAGAATATCAACGAAAATAATAACAATAATAATAATAATAATAATAATAATGATAATAATGATAATAATAATAATAATAATAATAATAATAATAATGATGATAATAATAATAATAATAATAAAAATATTAATAATAATAATAATAATAATAGTAATAATAATAATAATAATCATAATAATAATAATAATAATAATAATAATAATAATAATAATAATAATAATGATAATAATAATAACAGCAACATCAACAATAATAACAGCTATAACTCTTAAGAAGAAATATTTTACGCAATTCAAAAAAGAATGAAAAATAAAAGAAAAAAAACAAATATAATACTAGAAAATTGTTTTCCACCAGAAAGAGCAAATAACGTTATCTGATGATGATGATGATGATGATGATGGGGGGGGGGTGATGGTAATGATGATGATGATGATGATGATGATGGTGGTGGTGGTGGTGGTGGATTGATAATGGTAGTGGTGATGTGATCGAATTGGTGATGAGGCTGACGATAATTATGATGATGATTTTGATGATGAGAACGGCGATGGTGATGATGATGATGACGACGACGATGATGCTGCTGATGATGATGATGATGTAGAGGATCACGTAATAGTGGCCGCGGTCGTAGTGAGAGGAGGGTATTTGAAAACGACTCTGTGAATATATTAGCACTTGCCACACAGGTGTATAGCTCATAGCTGCCCCACCACCACCGCGCATACATTAGTGTATGCCTATATCTATCTACCTGTCAGTCTCTCTTTGTCTCGCTCTCTCGCTCTCTCTCTCTCTCTCTCTCTCTCTCTCTC
>NW_026312738.1:1105-2459 GCF_001194135.2 Octopus bimaculoides | reverse complement strand
TTTCGCCCGACGTGCTAACGATTCTTATTTCTTTATTGCCTACAAGGTGCTAAACATAGAGGGGACAAACAAGGACAGACAAAGGGATTAAGTCGATTACATCGACCCCAGTGCATAACTGATACTTAATTTATCGACCCTGAAAGAATGAAATGCAAATTCGACCTCGGCGGAATTTGAAATCAGAACGTAAAGACAGACGAAATGCCGCTAAGCATTTCGTCCGGCGTGCTAACGTTTCTGCCAGCTCACAGCCTTCGTACAGACGTATAATGAAATAACGCAAGACGTGTTATCTGACGCTATATAGATTTTGCTTTCACAGTCGCAGGCGTGGCTCTGTGTTAAAGACATTCGCTTCGTAAACGTGGTTTCCGATTCAGTCTTTCGGATTCGTACTTTGGGCAAGAGTCTTCTGTCATCATTTCTCACTCCCTCCGTTTTCGACAGAATGCGCGCCGATGCATGAATTTGTTATTGGATATATCTAATATAAATTATTGAATATATCTAATATTAGTTTCATCAGCCAGTTTTGTGTTGGCTTAGGGCATGTTGGATAAGGATATTAATTTTGGAGTTTCCTTCCCCTAGATTGGTTGAAGGAGCTCAATCTACCCTGACAAAAATCTATGGGGTCCTGACAGCTGTTATCGTTTCGTCTCAGAAGAGACCTGGTAGGAATGGTAGTCAATGAGGGTCTCCACGCTCCTCATAACGCCAGAACAGTTTAATGTCATAGTCGTCACGATTTCCACGTTCTCTGTCTCTTCAGTGACAATTGTCCGCTCGCCGCAGAATGACTAAATCTCACTCCCAATGATGACAGCTGCTACCGTTCTGGGTCAGAACGAACCTGGATGTAATAGTAATCAATAATTGTAATCAATAAGTGACTCAACGCTTCCCAAAACTCCATAATCCCCGAACTGGAGCCTCACCACCGGATGCAGTTTGATGTCATAGCTAGGGTTTCCACGTCCTGCAGCTCTTCAGTTACAGCTGTTCACTCACCGCACGCCAGTCAAATCTCACTGCCAACATTACTCCTTTACTCTTTTATTTGTTTCAGTCATGTGACTGCGGCCATGCTGGGGTACCGCCTTTAGTCGAACAAATCTACATCAGGACTCATTCTTTGTAAGCCTAGTACTTATTTATTCTATCGGTCTCATTTGCCGAACCACTAGGTGTGGTGCCGAACCCTGCTGTACTCTTTCACCACAACTTTCTCTCACTCTTACTTCCTGTTTCTGTTGTGCCTGTAATTCAAAGAGTCAGCCTTGTCACACTGTGTCACGCTGAATATCCCCGAGAACTACGTTAAGGGTACACGTGTCTGTGGAGTGCTCAG
>NW_026312738.1:0-906 GCF_001194135.2 Octopus bimaculoides | reverse complement strand
ATATATATATATATATATATATATGTATAAACAATATATGATATATGCATATATATGTACATGTATGTATATACGTTCATCTACATGTACATATAGATACATAACTGGGTACATGACATGGCAAAAGAACAAGGACAAAATGGTAAACAAGGTGCAACAAACAAACAGGCCACATAGAAACATCCCCTTCATATATATATATATATATATAGTATTGTTGTAGTAGTTGTGGTAGTAGAACTTGTAGGAGATGTAGTAGTATTTGTAGTTGTAATAGTTCTGGCTGTAGTAGAAGTTATAGTGATTGTAGTGGCAGTTGTAGTTATAGAAGTAGGTATTGTATGTCATAATTATAGTACAGTTGTTAGTGGTGGTTATTGTAGTAGTAGTAGTAGTAGTAGTAGTAGTAGTAGTAGTAGTAGTAGTAGTAGTAGTAGTAGTAGAGTTGATGCTACAGCTGTTCTATGGGTTATACCAAAGCAGTTGAGTTCTGTCTCCTCTGCAGTCTTTTTCTTTACCTGCCGTTATTAATTCTCTGCCGTCTCCTAGTATCGAACCGACAAATGCTCTCTCATCCACCCATCATCGCATATATTTATATTTATTCTTTCTCCTTCTCCCTATCTCCTCCACACCCACACCCTCACACTCTGTTTCTCTCTGTTTCTCTCTCCACCTCTCTTATTTTCTATCTTTCCCCTTCCCCCCTCTCTCTCTCTGTTATTATTTTCTCCCTTTTCTCTCTCTTTCTCGCTTACTCTGTCTTTCTATTTCTCTCTCTTCTTCCATTTCTGTTTCACTCCATTTCTCTCACTTTAGCTTTCTGCCTCCTTTTCTCTCTCCCTCTCTCTTTTCACTACACTCACTCTCTCTCTCTCTCTCTCTCTCTCTCTCTCTCTCTCTCTC
>NW_026312737.1:0-358 GCF_001194135.2 Octopus bimaculoides | reverse complement strand
GTATCGGCCTTTGCCTTTCCCTTGGATAACACTGGTGGCGTGGAGAGGGGCGGCTGGTATTCATGGGCGACTGCTGGTCTTCCATAAACAACTTTGCCCGGACTTGTGCCTCGGAGGGGAACTTTCTGGGTGCAATCCCATGGTCATTACCCTTTATATATATAGGGCACAAGGCACAGATGTGTGTCAATAGCCACCTGGAGGAGATGTTCTACTGGGGCTAAAAGCAACAGTAACATTCACCCTTAGGGTTTAGCCGCATTCACGTTGTCGTGCAGTTACTGTTTATACCTCGTTCAGAGATTTCGGTGTTTTAATGGTGGCAGCTGATGAAGGATATGTTCTCTATGTGGCTTGC
>NW_026312736.1:0-293 GCF_001194135.2 Octopus bimaculoides | reverse complement strand
ATACATACAATCACACATGCGCGCGCACACACACAAACACACACACTTACATGCAAGAAAGTAAAGAACAGGTAAAACACGGACTACGAGCGTTTCATTGCGAAGCGATGCTTGTTTTACAAGTTGTAACATGCAGAAAACAAGATTAGCTAATCTTCAGGTTTTATTACTTGTAAGTTGTTTCCATTGTTGCGTGGAAATTAACAAAAGAATTTTCAAACTCCCAACAGCAATGAATGGCTAGCTGAAGAAAGAAAGAAAGAAAGAAAGAAAGAAAGAAAGAAAGAAAGAAA
>NW_026312735.1:0-413 GCF_001194135.2 Octopus bimaculoides | reverse complement strand
CTAAATAACTCTTGGTGTTTGAACTGTAGGGTTTCTCTGTTTTGGGATGTTATGCACTGACCCTGTGGCATGCCATTTCTTAACCAGCATTTGTGTCATTCTCTTTGCTAGTAAGCTTTTACCTGGAAACTTGACTTCAAAAATTTCATGAGTTTTGCTTAACAGAACCCATTCTCATATATACTTCTACAATTTCTACTCTTTCCACTATTGAGTACATATTCTTGCAGAAAAGGCTGGAGGTGTTCAATCAGTGCAATCTCACAATCAACTAATGTGGTGAGGATGACAAAGCAAACAGTCAACTTGTGTACCTTCTTTGTTCAGCTGTTATAAAAGGTCGAAATAATGCAATGACACCTGTAAATGAAAGGCCGAGAGGTTTATCATGCGTGTAAATTTATTTCTGTATT
>NW_026312734.1:0-757 GCF_001194135.2 Octopus bimaculoides | reverse complement strand
TATATATATATATATGTGTGTGTGTGTATATATACTCTGAATCACTACTTATCTCTCCCCCTCTTCCTCTTCGACTCGTACGTGTCCCCAAATCTATAAAACCAGCTCAATTTCCAACTTCATCCTAATTCGTATTCGAATCTCTATGCTGACAGAACCACGACGAAGCTCTCCAAAATATGCACAGCTAAGATATTTTATCCTACTTCATATATTATCCCTTCTTGCCGCGCTCCCCCCCCTATTCATCCGTTCTCTATTATCTATATATTTCTTTCTTTCCATGTAAACATCACTCGATCTGTGTTTTGTCTTAAATTCATGTTTATTTATGTATTCCTTTTCTTTACCTTATTCAAGTTATCGCTTTTTCTTTACTTTATTCGAGTTATGCTTCTCTAAGCCCAAACCTGTCTAAAATTTTGTCTCTCCTTCCTTTAAAAATTACTATATAATTCTCATTTCTGTTATCGATTTAAGCATTTAATCTCACGATTTATACACTGCTGTTTCTTTCAACTTTATTCTAAAAACCCAAGGAATTTGACCAGTGTGATGTACTGTTGCCTGTTCCTCTCTCTCTCTCTCTCTCTCTCTGTAACCCTAACCCCTCTCTCTGAATCACTACTTTTCTCTCCCCTTCTTCCTCTTCAACTCGTACGTGTCGCCAAATCTGTATAACCAGCTCAATTTCCAACTCCAATACTAACATTTCAGAGTGTTTGGATGTCAATCTGAGGACATGTACCAAGAGTGA
>NW_026312733.1:0-885 GCF_001194135.2 Octopus bimaculoides | reverse complement strand
GATTAAATATGATAATAAATTGTGGGCTAGGAAAGATACTAGAGATTATTCCGATATACTGATGGGGGTGCCTGATTCAGCACAGGTAACTGATTTAGTAGGTATATATTTATTATCTGAACTTGAACTTGAAAACTTAAAATTTTTGGAGGGTGGTTTATATAGGGATGACCTTTTATTACTTACTAAAAATTGCACTAATAGAAAACTAGAATTATATAAGAAGAGAATATATAGTTTATTTTTTAAAGAAATGGTTTAAAGATTACTATTTATAATGAGTACTATAATGTTAATTATTTAGATGCTAATTTTAATTTATCTACTGGTAATACCCAACCTTACCATAAGATTAATGAAAATATTAAATACATTCATGCTAAAAGCAATCACCCACCCTCGATTAAAAAATCATTAACATTTACTATAGGTAAGAGAATATCTTTACTATCTTCGAATATAGAGATCTTTGAAAAACAAGCACCTTATTACAATAAAGCCCTTCAAGAGGCGGGATATACAAATGATATAAAAATTTTTAATAATCCAAAATACTTTTATAATTTTAGTACTAATAATTATAATAGTAATGACCTTTTTAATAAACATAACTTCTATACTCATGATAATGTCTTCTTAGGTAATAATAAGAATAATAGGTATTATGATAATAAATTACCTAAACATAAACTTAATTTTAATGGAAACAATTTTAAATATAATTTTAATTTTAATTTTTTTAATGATAATAATAAATTTAATAATAACAATAATAAATTCAATGATATCTATAATAAGAACAAACTCTGGCTAATTATTCCATATGGCGTTCAAATTAAAACTAACATTATTAATGAAATTTTAAAAGTTATTGATTTATTCCTT
>NW_026312732.1:0-213 GCF_001194135.2 Octopus bimaculoides | reverse complement strand
TAGCCCTGGGTTGAATCCTGATCGCACAGACACTATGATCAATTAAATGTTCTTTAATTCTTTTTTCTTTAAGTCATCACATCTGCGGCCCGTGTTCGAGCGAACGAGCTCCGACTTCATGTGTCCTAATTTCTTTTAAATCCGTGTTTCTCAAACATCTTCTATCCCACACCCCACTTCGTATTTTCAAAAAAAAAACAAAAAAAAAAACAT
>NW_026312731.1:0-686 GCF_001194135.2 Octopus bimaculoides | reverse complement strand
TCTTCATCATGCACAATAAATTTTCAAACAACGTGGGATTAATTTTATTTTCCCTTATTTCCCGTCTACATTAAGATTTTTTCTTCCCTTTTTATTCAGTCCCATTTTTCATTCCACAACTCATTTTTGTCGCCTCTTTTCTTCTATTTAAACATATACCTCCATTCTCTCTCACACAAAGTCCCAACAAATACTAACTAAGCATAGTTAAGTTATCCTAGTGATTATTTTGCCTATTTAAATTATTATTTCTGGTAGAATCGTTAGGGCGTCCTACAAAATGCATAGAGACATCCCTGCCAGCACTTTACGTTCGGATTACAAATTCCGCCGAGGTCAAATTTGCCGTTTATACTTTCTGGGTCAATGGTATCGAATAATTCTCTACCACAAAAATTACTGGTCTTGAAACCAACATCATGATCATCATGATCATGATCATGATCATCATCATCATTATTATTATTATTATTATTATTATTATTATTATTATTATTATTATTATTATTATTATTATTATTATTAGCTTCTCACATTTACTGTCCTTGTAATGTTCCTACTATTCATGTCTCTGTCCCTGAGGCAAACAAAATGAAATTATCATTCACATTTTCATCATCATCATCACCATCATCGTCGTCACCATTATTATTATTATTATTATTATTATTATTATTATTATTATT
>NW_026312730.1:0-494 GCF_001194135.2 Octopus bimaculoides | reverse complement strand
TATATGTGTACATGTAAATGTACTTACACATGTATTCAGTATCTATTTCTTTTGTGATTATGCTGAAGGTGCGCATAATGTTGATATTAGATATGTATAAATGTGTATGAATGTGTAAGAAAGCTCTGATTTTTCTCCCCCTAACCCATCCCATTTACCTTCATCTATCACATTTATTCACCATATTGATTTTGCTTTCTACCTCTCTCCTCTTCTTCTATAATCCTTATGTTTTACTTTCTTAGTCTTTTCATCATCAATGTCACTAAACTTTTACTTGAGTTCATTGTCAGCCATCTCCTTTATGTTTTATTATATTTCCTCATCATTTCAGTTTCCCCTCTTCTTTATCTTCATACGTTCTGCTGCACAGCTTCCAATTGATATATTTTCATTATTATTTATTATTTTTTTTTTTTATATTTAGTTTCCCTTCCTTCTTTTCGCATCTGCACTTCATTTAAGGCAACCATCATCTAATATCTGCCCCCCCC
>NW_026312729.1:0-209 GCF_001194135.2 Octopus bimaculoides | reverse complement strand
AATTTTCAAAATAATTTGTAACATTTACGCCTTCTCTCATCGTTTTGAGTGCGTAGTGCAAAAACAAGAACATTGGCCAAAATTGGTATTAAGTGAGGTGGGGGGTGGGGGTGAAGTGAATTATAAATTTTCGAGTTTTTTTTTCACGAAAAAGCTTCCTATTACCCAGTATTCGCTAGGGTGTGGTGAAAAAAGAACATTTTCTAATC
>NW_026312728.1:0-529 GCF_001194135.2 Octopus bimaculoides | reverse complement strand
GAGGTTGTGCTGACGGCGGTGGTGGTAGTGCTGCTGCTCGTGGTGGTGGTAGTGCTGGCGGTAGCGGTGGTGCTGGGGCTGGTGCTGGTACTAGTAGCGGTGGTGGTTCTGCTGGTTGTGGTTCTGGTGATAGCGTTGATGGTATCCATACGTAAAGTGGTGTCTCGCCAAAGTGCCTGAACTTAGGCAGTCAATGTTGCTACATGCCAGTCTGCTAAGGGAATATACATATACGAGGGGAGGGGCTGAAATGTTGCTGGCTTTGGGTAAAAGAAAATACAAGAGCATCAGCTATTTATGATTTTGTTCAAAATGTTGGGCCTTGTGCCTAGAGTAGAAAAGCATGTACGCATATGGTTTATATAGTGTTTTTTTTTTTCGGAGGCTGGAATATTTTTTACCCGAATGTATTTGCATACATATAGATAAAAATATATACATATATTCGTACATAAACACACACATATATATTTATAAATACACACACACACACACACACACACATATATATATATATAATTATAAATAT
>NW_026312727.1:0-463 GCF_001194135.2 Octopus bimaculoides | reverse complement strand
TTATACATCTTTACCGGTTGAGTCTCTATCTTTTCCTTGCTGGCAATTTCATCGCATTTCACATGTGAGTACCCTTATGTTATAGTATATAACATATATATATATTTGTGTTGACCGTGCCACGCGTTAAAAGGAGCCTGTTCCATTCGTCACCATTCTCCTTTGGTTCGCACGGTCGTTTCTCTATACATATATACATACACACATACATACATATATACATGTGCACGCACACACAGGCATACATACACACACATGCACACATATATGCATGCATACATACATGCATGCATACATGCACACACACTGAGACAAACGCATGCGCAAAAACAAACAAAAGCAAAAACAGAACGCAACGTAAATAATGGACAGAGTCAAGGCTATTAAAAAGGTTGCAAGACGCAACGAAAATCTTAGGAAAATAAAAATAAGAAATAAGTGGAAATTTTAACGGTGAGTGTGT
>NW_026312726.1:0-371 GCF_001194135.2 Octopus bimaculoides | reverse complement strand
GTGTGTGTGTGTGTATGTGTGTGTGTGTGTGTGTTTGTATCTGTGTTTGTCCTTCTCCCTATCGCTTGATAACCGATGTTGGTGTGTTTACCTCCCAGTAAGATAGGGTTTCGGCACAAGGGACCGAGACCTGGGGTCGATTTCTTCGGCTAGATGCCCTTAAACGTGGTGCTCCAGTATGGCTGCAGTGAAGTGACTGAACCAAGGAAAAGAATAAAATAATATATATTATAATATTATATATATATTATATATAACTATCTATTTATTTATCTACTTATCTATCTATCTATTTTTATAGTATGTATATGCATATGCTTTAAAGAGAATAAGAGAGAGAGAGAGAGAGAGAGAGAGAGAGAGAGAGAGAG
>NW_026312725.1:0-214 GCF_001194135.2 Octopus bimaculoides | reverse complement strand
TAATTTAGTTATATGTACTTTTTTACTCAACGCCATTAGAATTTTAAAATGCGATTGACGAAGAAATTTAAACACAAATGATGTTAATTAGTACTGCCATGCGTTCACAAGCTGCGTTTTTAAATATATTTTCAACTTACCACCCTCTTTTAATGCAATGTCCATGTCACGCACTTCGACTTGTTTTATTACATCCTTGAAATTATATAAAAAA
>NW_026312724.1:0-323 GCF_001194135.2 Octopus bimaculoides | reverse complement strand
ACAAGGCATTGATCGATTTAGAGCTATGCTTGAAGACACTTGCCAAAGGCGCCACACTCTCAAACCGAAACCGAAACAACAGAAGTTGAAAGCAAGTTGAAGCAGTTATGCCTCCGCATGAATTAATTTGCATATTTATTAAGACAGTTATTCTATAATAAAATAAGCTGCTAATTAATTACTTGGAGTTGCGAAAGCAATTTATAATGTTCAAAATGTTTAGAAATTTTTTATGAATTCCAGTTTTCATATACCGTAAATCCTCGAGTATAATCCGCCCTTGAGTATAATACGCAAGGGATTTTTAGGGGGCTGTACCTCTG
>NW_026312723.1:0-455 GCF_001194135.2 Octopus bimaculoides | reverse complement strand
ATATATAAAGTCCAAGCATGTTTGTTTATTCACATCATTATCTGCATATAGATAGATAGATAGATAGATAGATAAATAGAGACAGACAGACAGACAAGATACATACATGCATACATACATACATACACATACACACACACACACACACACACACACACACACACACACACACACTTATATACAGACAGATACATGCATTCATACAAATATACATGTACCCAAACAAATTTAAGAATATGAGTAATCTATATTGCAAAATAATTTCATTAAAGTTTATTTTACTCCCAAGACCAAGACAAAGTGACAAGACATTTAATTAGTGAGGCAAATAAATGATAAATAAAGCATGGATGACGAACTGATATCGTTTACACAAAGTCTTGAATCAGGAATTTAAATTGAAATATTTCAAAAAAGACAGTTTACTTAGGAGTGTGTGTGTGTGTGTGTGTTTT
>NW_026312722.1:0-456 GCF_001194135.2 Octopus bimaculoides | reverse complement strand
GAAGTTGGTTCATCTGGGACACCTGACAGGAAGAGGTCCAGCCTTGTCTGGAAGACACCTACATCCACTGCATGCAGGTCTCGCAGGTCCTTCGGGAGGATATTGAAGAGCTGTGGACCTTATATATATGTATATATATATGTATATATATATATATATATATATATGTGTGTGTGTATATATATCAGTCAAATCGTCCAACCCATGCTAGCATGGAAAGCGGACATTAAACGATGATGATGATGATGATGATAATATATATATATATATATATATGGATTAGCAGTATCCTGCTTCTCCAACATACTAAGAATTCAGAAATAGCAGCAAAAGAACAACTGATTCCAAAACTACAAATTTTTCTCTAATTGATAGCGATATTACGAATTTATTACGATTCCCTGCCCTATCTCTCTCTCTCTCTCTATATATATATATATATGTATATATATATGT
>NW_026312721.1:0-476 GCF_001194135.2 Octopus bimaculoides | reverse complement strand
TGGGACTGAACCCGGAACCATGTGCTTGGTAAGCAAGCTACTTACCACACGGCCACTCGTGCGTATATATTCTTTTCTACTCTAGGCACAATGCCTGAGGGAGCCAGTCGATTAGATCGACCCCAGTACGCAACAGGTACATCAGAAAGGGTGAAAGCAAAGTCGACCTCGGCGGAATTTGAACCCAGAATGTGAACCCGGTGTGCTAACAATTCTGCCAGCTTGCCTCCTTTACGTGCATATATATTTAAGTGCATATATATTGAGTCCTCCGCAACTTTTAGTGGAAACAACTATAAGCTTATGAGGTACATAAGATAATCATTTAATCCTCTGCCATCTCTTTTTTTTATACATACATACATACATACAAGGCTTCTGAAAAGCAGAAAAGTGAAGGCTAATTCGAGGACTATAGATCCAATTCATCACTGGAACTGTATAAATCTGTAAAACTTTCCAGAAGTTTATCATTT
>NW_026312720.1:0-668 GCF_001194135.2 Octopus bimaculoides | reverse complement strand
GAAGGCGATTAGTTTTCTTCTGACTATTCGTTCCATGACTTTGCTGATGTTCGAGGTGAGAGAGATAAGTCTGTAGTTCTTGGCCTCCGCTCTGCTACCTCCTTTATGAATAGGGCATATTTTCCCCTCCTTCAACTTGCTTCAAAGTTTTGCCAGTTGCAAGGAAGCTCTGAAAGAGGGACTGCAGCGGTCTTGCTAGGACTCATTTACATACCTTTAGAAGGATTGCTGGGAATCCATCAGAGCCAGTAGCTGAGTTTGGGTTCAGTCCATCTATAGCCCTTATTACATCGTCTTCCTTTATATCGATGTAATCAATCATCATTGCCTCTGTTTTTATATCTGCAGTGGTAAAAAAAGTCAGTTGGATTGCTGACTTGAAAGTGTCCTAGGGGTGGAGTGAAAACACTTTTGAATTGCTCATTTAGTATTTCACTTATCCTCTTTGGGTTTCCTGTTAGTGCACCATCTTTTTCAAGGAGTGGCCCTATCCTGCAGTGCACTGAAGCTGTTTCTTTAGCAAACTTGTAGAAAGCTCTGGGGTTAGATTTTATATTGTCTATAGCCCGGGGTTCTTTGTCTGCTCTTTCTTTTTCGTGGGAGAGTTGCAGATTTTTGTCAATCTCCAGCAGTTGTATTTTCAGGCGGGACTTTTCACTGCTTTCAAT
>NW_026312719.1:0-257 GCF_001194135.2 Octopus bimaculoides | reverse complement strand
ATAAGAAATTTGCTCTGATGTGCACTCGAAGAAATTGTATTTCATTAAGATAAAGACGATAAATATATTCTTTAAGTGGCTTATAGGAAAATATCGTCAGATTGTTATACATAATACTCATAAAGATTATCTCTGAAAATATGCAGTCATAATCATTCTATTTGTCTGTTTTTTGTCTTATTTGTATTTGTTTTGTTACTATTATTATTATTATCATTATTATTATTTTCTTTTTGCTTCTTTGCTCTCTATCATAT
>NW_026312718.1:0-442 GCF_001194135.2 Octopus bimaculoides | reverse complement strand
AACGGCTGTAAAGCGTCAATTCATATTCACCCATTATTAGAATTTTCTGAGAAGGCAGTTCAGTAAATGAGAAGAACTGGCTAAAATCCATCTGCCATTAATGAGTATTATGTGACTTGGCATGGCATCAGAGCTGTTGCATTTAAGAATTAGAACATTCATTTTTATTAGCATTTTTTTATGTTCTTAATGTATTTTCGAGAATGATGAGGGAGTAACATTTTTGTTTGAAATGTTTTATGTTAATAGGAATGCAAATGTTTAATTTACTGTTACTTATCCAATGCAGATTCACAAGCGAGGCAATATTTCAGGATTTTGCGTTCATGAGCAGTGAAGTATTCAATGCATTCATTGATGCAAATAGAAGCATCCTCTCTGCTGTTGTATGAACATACTTACATATCTATCTATCTATCTATCTATCTATCTATCTATCTAT
>NW_026312717.1:0-362 GCF_001194135.2 Octopus bimaculoides | reverse complement strand
GACAAAATGAGAAATATACAGAATAAAGAATTAATTGTGTACCGGTTTCACCATTAACATTTTACTTATGTAAAAACATCTGTGGTCTCTTCAGCACAATCGTTCTAGAATCAATATAATTTGCAGAGCTATACACAAATTTTCTTCATAAAATAAGACTTGTGTACAGTTCTACCGATTACATTGGGGTTATTTTTCAAAATGTCTCAGCTCTGGCATGCTGAACTCCGGAAACAGTTCTGCAGAGGATAATTCATTGCAGTTTATGTTGCCGGCTGGAGAACATAATTATTTAAATTAATATCTATATAGTGAGGGTGATAAATTGAATATTAATTCAATTAACATCAATTTAAAACCAA
>NW_026312716.1:0-254 GCF_001194135.2 Octopus bimaculoides | reverse complement strand
CACACACACACACACACATACGGAAGTGCCTGTAACTACTTCCGCATCAAAGTTTCATTCAGGTATCAAGGAATGTGGACACAGTGATCTTCTCCATGAGTTTTGCCATAATTGCTGAAACAAACATCAAGATGGAGTCGTATCATGTGTTGTGTGACGTCATCAGTGCTTTGGCTGTTGCCTTGAAAAGTAAAATCACACAACACACACACACACATGTACTTGCACCCACAAACGCACACAGGCATCCGCAA
>NW_026312715.1:0-457 GCF_001194135.2 Octopus bimaculoides | reverse complement strand
ATACTGTTCACAGCCATTTGATTTTTGTTGTTGTTGTTTTAACTTCCTCCATTTTTGTTGTTGTTTTCTTTCATTAAATCGAATATTTCTGCCACTGTTTGGAAAAGCACCAACAATTCCTTCCCACTCTTTTCAGATATGTTGATCACTTTGTTTGTTAGAAGCATCCAGATACTAAATACATTTGTGTGTGTGTGTCTGCATGTTTGTACTTTTAGATATAAATATGAGAAACAGAGAGAGAGAATATATTCGATGCACTAGACACAGGATACTTTTATTTCACTCATTTGTTTGGAGTGAAACACTTCATTTCATCCCTTCTCCTAAGTTTCTCCAGAACCTTGAGGCTTGGGACAATTAGAAACTTTCACTTCAAATGAATGTATGTATGTATGTGTATGTGTTATATATATATATATTCATACATGTAGTATATATATATATATATATATAT
>NW_026312714.1:0-249 GCF_001194135.2 Octopus bimaculoides | reverse complement strand
TATGTATAGTGAAATACATACTTGAATGAAAACAGACACGCCTACAGGACACGCACACTCATATAGATCTATACACATATTGTACTATACAACTATATGAATACGTACATACATGCATTCCTATTTATATAACTATATATATAACGATACACAGACACACACACACACACACATATACACATGCACATATATACTCATGCATATACATATTTATATGCATATATATAAGTATATATATATATGTACGTT
>NW_026312713.1:0-232 GCF_001194135.2 Octopus bimaculoides | reverse complement strand
GCGATCCCGGACAGGATATCAGCGCAGTAAATACACTGACAAAACTAATTAGTTAGTATCTATATATGTATATATATATATATATATATATATATATATATATATATATATATATATATATATATATATATATATATATATATATATATATAAAGCAAAGTAGAATTGGAAGGTACCATACAAGTGAAAATATATAGGGAAGAGGATTTGAAAATGCAGAGGTCTTTTAAAG
>NW_026312712.1:0-463 GCF_001194135.2 Octopus bimaculoides | reverse complement strand
ACAACAACAACAACATCAACAACATCAACAACAACAAAACCACCGAAAGGTTAAGAATCAAGACGTGACTAATTTGTCTTATTTAGACGTCTGAACAAGTATTTTTTCGTCGGGACGTGGTGATATTTTCATAGAAGTCCGATACTGGAATTTTCTCGTGTATCTCTGTTAAGCTACTCGACGCCATTTTTCTTAGCAGATTAACTTTGACATCTAATTCCCGCCTCTTGTCAGTCAGAGCCTGTCTTTTGCATCATCATTTCTCAACAGCTACATCTCACTTAGTCACGCTCAACCACGCTCCACTTCCATCCGCTAATCAATAAAGATGTATTGGTCGTATGTTTCAGCTGTGTTACCTGCGGTCTCTGTGTATGTTAAGAATATGCGTGAGTAGCTTCTTTCTGTTAGTCATCATAAGATCTAACTCTAAACCTAGTGCTCTCTCTCTCTTTCGCTCTCT
>NW_026312711.1:0-260 GCF_001194135.2 Octopus bimaculoides | reverse complement strand
GATCTGTGAGAATGGGGCCCCAAGCCAGACGTCAACAAGACAGATTAGAAGATCTCAGCCAGTAGTGAACTGTCTCTGCACAAATAGATCTGTGGTGACTCCCTAGGGTGTGCCTAACTGATTCCATTGCCACCTAGAAGAATTGGTCCTGCAAGTGCTGTTGGTGTAGGTGGCGATCTTGACATGTTGTTGTAACCCTCGGTCAGCCACTGCCTGGACAATCATCTGTGCTGTTTGTGGCATTGTATCGTTCCCTCAGT
>NW_026312710.1:0-281 GCF_001194135.2 Octopus bimaculoides | reverse complement strand
AATAAGGTGGATGAAGAATTTTTTTTCCAATCAAGCTCTTCGATCTTCTGTATGTGATATTTGCAGTGTGTGGTCACGCATTGTCCTGATGAAACATCACTCCTTTTCGATTCACTAAATTGGGTTTTCTTTTCTTCAAAGCTTGGTTCAAACGCTCTAATTGCTGATAGTAGACTTGAGCTTTGATTGTTGCATTAAATGGTAACAATTGAAAGTGAATTATTCCTTTGTAATCCCACCAGTTAGAGAGAAGAACCAGTTTCCATGAAGTTTCCTTCCTG
>NW_026312709.1:0-314 GCF_001194135.2 Octopus bimaculoides | reverse complement strand
GTATCCCTGCCGTAAGGCTTTATTTCCACACACACCAGCTTAATTTAATTAGTATGTAGACATATGTGTCGAAAGACACCTGTTGTTATGTCCTGTTGTTATTTTTATTGTATTTGAGTAACATTGTTCGCTTTTTTCCGTCCTTGTTTTTGTATACATTCGCTGCTTTCTTCCAAGGAATCTAATGTTCTTAGCTTAGTTTTTCCTTGAGGCTGGCCAGATGGGAGCAATCTCGAGTATTACCAGCCGAAATTGCAAAGATAATTTGGAACTCGACTGACGAAAGAAAACTCCGAATGACCCGCCCTTGTTTT
>NW_026312708.1:0-200 GCF_001194135.2 Octopus bimaculoides | reverse complement strand
ATTGCATGTAGGTTAATTCTAATCAGTTGTGCCATAACATTTTCTTTAATCTTCATAACCTGGTCAAATAATTTAAAGCTTCTCTAGTTACTTATCTTTTAGTGCCTTTGAACTTTTAGCAAGTCTGTGTGACAGCTTGGTCAAATATCTTCTACTATATCATCATCATCATCATCATCATCGTTTAACGTCCGCTTTCC
>NW_026312707.1:0-592 GCF_001194135.2 Octopus bimaculoides | reverse complement strand
CCCTCAAATCACACCCTACTGTCTTATGTATGTATATATGTATGTATGAGTCAATGAGGGAGATTCTACATGGTAGCTAGACGTGGTAGAAATAGCAGCCAAATCTCCTTCAAATTACACTATGTATATTTATATGTGTGTATGAGCCAAGTTCCTGGACTAGTTTTGTAGCATACCATGATTGCATGTACAGTGAGAGCTAGCAGTAACCTTCATGGGGCAGTGTGTTGAATGACATTGCTGTGTTTACTTTGCAAGTTGTGAAATTTGAGTTTTTGTGATCACATGTATGCTGTGATTTTGTCTTGGACAGGAAATTGGAACAAAGAGCCTATGTGAAATTATGCTTGGGACGTCTGCTACAGAGACATTGGGCATGCTTCAGTAAGTTCAAAGTGATGAGTCAATGGCTCATACACAATATTTCAAGTGGCACAAACACTTCAAAAGTGGAAGAACATCCCTGGAAGACCTGCCATGAGTCTCATCTCTGGAAATATGGTATTGTGCATTGAGAATTCATCCCTCAGGGCCAGACTATCAATGGAGAGTTCTACTGCAATGTTTTGAAGCATTTGAGAGAGGAGATTCA
>NW_026312706.1:0-288 GCF_001194135.2 Octopus bimaculoides | reverse complement strand
TGTATGTATGTATGTATGTATGTGTGTGTATATATGTATGTATATATATATGTATGCATGCAGATATATGTAATATACATATATGTGTATGTAGATAAATATATACACACACACACACATATGTATGAAATATGTATTGTTCGTTATTGTTGAAGCTGTTAATTAGTGAGGTAAATATTGTCCCATAACCAACCCACAACAATACAAACAGCAAAGCCTGAGAATAGAATAAGACTATCTAATGGTGTAATGTATGTAGAAGAATGCTTTATAGACACACACACACAC
>NW_026312705.1:0-353 GCF_001194135.2 Octopus bimaculoides | reverse complement strand
ACTGTGGACATGTATCTGTTACTGTAGCCCCAGGTCAATCAAAGCCATGTAGGTGTGTTTGGTAGATGGAAACTGAAAGCATACTCATGTGTTTGTATCTTCTTAAATTGATGTCAAGCTATAGTTATAAATGAGTGCCACCATCACACAAGCACTGATTTGATTCCAATCTTCTGTGGAAACATATCTTATCTTTTACTTTTCTTTTTACTTGTTTCAGTCGTTAGACTGTGGCCATTCTGGGGTACCGTTTTGAAGAATTTCTAGATGAATGAATTGACCCCAGTACATTTTTTAAAGTATGACACTAAACTCCGCTTGCGAAGACCTGTTGAGGCAAGTGAAATCGAAAC
>NW_026312704.1:0-256 GCF_001194135.2 Octopus bimaculoides | reverse complement strand
TATATATATATATACATATATGTGTGTGTATGTATATATGTATATATATATGCATATGTATGCATATGTATATATGCGTAAGTGTGTGGTGTCTTTGTGTGTTTGTGTGCGCATGTGAGTTTGCAGGCACGCTTGTCATTGTGTGAGTAAGAACATATAAGTGTATGTATATATGAATATATATGTAGGTGCGTGTGTGTGTGTACTATGTATATAGATGCACACACACACACACACACACACACACACACACACA
>NW_026312703.1:1207-2720 GCF_001194135.2 Octopus bimaculoides | reverse complement strand
TGCAATCTTTTCGATTAAAATTCTGTATTTTCAAATTTTTCAAAATTTACATTTGCTGTTTGAGTTTCCTTTTGAATTTTCGATTATGTCTTTGAGATTATCTGTTCCTTGGAACTCACCTACCATCATCTTCTTTTCTTCAGCTCTATGATATTCATTCCGTTAAATTTTCTCTCAATTAACATCTTTTGAATTTATATGTCCTTTATTTTCCCTTTTTGTAGTCCTCTTCGCTATAATGGCCTCAAGCCTTGTTTGGGACAAAATTATATGAAAAAAACGATAGGGTTGGAGTCTTTAGCTAATCTTTGAAACACATCTTCCTCATACAGTTGTGGCCAAAATTTTGGAACATATTTTTAAAATTAAAATTATGTCCAAGTACAATTCAATTCAAATATTTAATATAACAATCAATAATATAAAAAGTCTAATTTCCAAACCTCTGTTTCAAACTTTTGTCCACGACTGTATGTTTTCTATAAGCATTTCCATGGAACAGCCATGGTGAAGTGGCAACAAGCATTACATTTCAGTAATATTTATATTTTTATAATCAAATTTTTTCAGGGATTGCATTTAGAAATTGTTCAAATATTTTGTGTATTGTAGATGTAATACTAATTGACTGCAGATAAATTTTAGCAAAAGAGATCTTACATGCACCCTGGTTGAGAACCCAGTCACTGCTGATCCGTAGACCAATGATTCATTGCTCTACTGGATCAGGACTGTTGTTGTTGTTGGCACTCCATCGCTAGAGGCTAAACAACAACAACAACAATAACAATAAATCTAGCCACTAACCAGGCCCTATACAACAACAACAATAACAACAACAACAAGTCTAGCCACTAATATTAACTACTACAGTATACATTAGATCATGTAGTCCAAGATACATTTAGTCTGAATAAAAAGATAGGATGGTCACGGCTGGAACATCTTTGATCATAGGTCTGCTGGATCAGGACTAACCAGGCCCTAAACAACAACAACAGGTAGAATATTTGGGCCAGATACGACCAGTTTAAATATTGAAGGATTAAAACTACTAAGAACAGGAGAAAGTAATATCTCTGTTGCATTAAGGACTGGATTACACCACTCGAGGCCATGCCACACTTCCTCATGATCTTCAGTCATGAAGAAACTGCCATCAAATCTTACATGTAGAGTGCTTAATATGCCTGGACCTAAGAATTGGAAAGTAAATCAGGAATATATGGTCCTTAAGAGTGATGTAGGAGGTTGCATGTGCAGATGATATACATGTTGTCTGTCTTTATCAAAGTGGTACATTCATTTTGCTTCTGTTTTCATAATGCTTTATATTATTTTCTTGTCTGTTTTCATGATGGTGCTAGACTTTTAGACAGATGTCTGTTTTGAGTAGCAGTAATTGTTTTAAATAGGATTTTGGTTTTAACAGCCAGGAAGTGTATTTTGGATATGTACACACACACACACACACAAGTATTAATATATGTATGTATATGTGTGTACATATATA
>NW_026312703.1:0-670 GCF_001194135.2 Octopus bimaculoides | reverse complement strand
ATATATATATATATGCATACACATATATATATATATACATGTATGTATGTATGTATGTATGTGTGTATGTATATATACACACACACACACACACACACACACATCTACATTATATGTCGACAGAAAGATGAGATGAAAGATGGGGAGAGAGAGAGAAAGACACAAACACACATACACTCATACAATATACATACATACACACATACACATTTCAACTCCCGATTCATATCTAGATGTACAGAGACAGTCAAATTGAAATCAACATGCCCACCACCAAGTAAACTATGTCCACAACAGCAATAAGGTTGTCTCACCAAGTTCACATCACATCACATGACATCTACTCCCCTCCGACACCATCACCACCACCACCACCATCACATAACAACTACACTCTCTGCCTAACACTATGACAAGTTTTATGGCGCTCAGCCAACCATGAAATCTTCCCTCCATTCATACACACATCACTGAACAGGTGTTACAGCAGATGATGCTTGTGTGTGTGTTTGATTGTGTGAGTGTGTGCGTAAATATCTAGGAATCTGGATGTGTATGCATGTGGCTTAATGTATGTGTGTCAGAATATATTTATATATATATGTGTGTGCGTATGCATGTATATACATATATATATATATATATATATTATACATATATATATATATAT
>NW_026312702.1:0-396 GCF_001194135.2 Octopus bimaculoides | reverse complement strand
TGTATGCATGTATGTATGTATGTATGTATGTATGTATGTATGTATGTGAATACTCACAAGTCATAAAGCATCTTTGAAGATTTATTTAGTAACAAGAAGTATTTAATGAGGTCAAAACTATTTTGATTGAAATACAATGAAAAAGGAGAGTGCTAATTGCTGACACAGGGTTATTACTGTGTTGCAGTAGAAAATATCTCAACTACAACATCCGGGTAAATGAGATTCAAGCCATCCACATTGACGTAGAAAGTTTTTACTTTCATACACATATTATATATGCATATTCTCATGTACGTACGTAAAAACACATGTTTCAGACACACACTTATATATGCACATACATATGTACATATGAGTATATATATATATATATATATATATATATATATATAT
>NW_026312701.1:0-639 GCF_001194135.2 Octopus bimaculoides | reverse complement strand
GTATTTGCGCGTTCTAGAAAGAGTGTTGGTGAGCGTGTATCTATGTGTGTGCGTGCAAACGTTTTTAAGGATGTGCTTACAGTTATGTAGTATACATAATGAAGATATACCATAGCAATGGTGGAAGAAATACGCCTTGATAAAATATGTCGTAACATTGAACATAAACTGGAGTTAACATGCTCCGCTAAACACTCGAATTATAGTCTGCTGCGTGGCCTCAATATAGGAACTAGTAAATAAACTAAATGAATAAGTATACACAATGCACAATTTAATATAATCCTTTATCGGTCATAGGAATAGTATAAATGATATAAATTTTGTATTCCTAATTGGTTGGCTTCGATTCATTTTAATGCTTTGAAGCGTGACGAAAAAGGGAGGTAAGTAGTATGATATTGATATATACATTCATTGAATCAATGAAACTATATCTGTTATTTGTAGTAAATCTATGGTTACAGAATTCATAAATAGCACCACTGAGTAATTTGTCCTCCTCTCAATTCATTGCCTATCACAATTCATTTTTCCTCATACAGTCTCCAGTAACTGAGCGTTACGTTCCAATGTCTGCAGAATGATTTCAATTATTATTATTATTATTATTGTTATTATTATTATTATTATTATTAT
>NW_026312700.1:0-292 GCF_001194135.2 Octopus bimaculoides | reverse complement strand
TTCCGTTCCTTTCCGTTACTTTTCGTTAGGTTCCGTAAGTTTCCGTTAGTTTCCGTTAGTTTCCGTTAGTTTCCCTTAGTTTCCGTTACTTGCCGTGAGTTTCCGTTAGTTTCCGTCACTTCCCGTTAGTTTCCGTAAGTTTCCCTTACTTCCCTTTAGTTTCCGTTTGTTTCCGTTAGTTTTCGTTACTTTTCGTTAGTTTCCGTTAGTTTCCGTACTTCACGTTTGTTTCCGTTAGTTCCCGTTAGTTTCCCTAGTTTTTGTTAGTTTTCGTTACTTTCCGTTACTTCCC
>NW_026312699.1:0-537 GCF_001194135.2 Octopus bimaculoides | reverse complement strand
AGTAAAAACAAACGGTGAGGGCTGTTGAGCGAAGACGATAGAAAAATTATGATGAACGCTAGGTATACGTGCCTTGAGAGAAGAGACAGAAAAAACACGTCTTTTCTTTAGGAAGGCATATTTTGGGCGATTTAAGAATTATAAATGAATGATATATTACCTGTGATGTTTTGTCTTACTATAACTATTGATCCTTGAATATCTTCACGTTCACTAACGTCTTTTATTAATCTCAACGATACAGTTGTACCAACTATTAATTCTTGATCTATCTAATCTATATGTTACTTTCATATTATTCAGCTGGAAATTGTACCTATAACGGTGTTTTGTACAAAGTTGGAGACAAGTTTATAGACGACAATTCTTGGAATTGTGAATGCAAAAGGGGAGACCTTGTTCAATGCTTTTTGAATTCGGGTATGTTTTCTTTTTTATTAAATCTGTAGGATCTTTGCTTTCTCGGCCAAGTGGCCTTTGCATTGTCCACTTTCATTGAGGTATGCTCCAAGCTGTTCCTAATGCTCTGCCATTTAA
>NW_026312698.1:0-208 GCF_001194135.2 Octopus bimaculoides | reverse complement strand
ACTCTCTACAGCTACTTATTTCCATTTATGCTTCTACTCTGGTTGTTTTTGTTGATGTTGATGTTATTGTTACTGATGTGATTGCTGCGACTGTTGGCATTGTAGCTGTTGTTGTTGTTGTTGTTGTTAAATATGTTGTTTTATATCATAACTGGTTTTCATGTTACTTTTTAAAACAGTTAACACCGCGACTGTTATTGTTGTCATT
>NW_026312697.1:0-247 GCF_001194135.2 Octopus bimaculoides | reverse complement strand
GAATATATATGTATGTATGCATGTATGTAACTACGTATGTAAATGTATGTGGATATATATATACACACGCACACATATACACATACTTCACACACACACACAATTATGTGTTTGTATAAATATATACAAATATAAATATATATATATGTATGTATGTATGTATGTATATATATATACTTATATATACATAGATACATATTTACACATTTATACATATATATATATACATATATATATATATATATAT
>NW_026312696.1:0-207 GCF_001194135.2 Octopus bimaculoides | reverse complement strand
CATACTTATATGTATGTATACATACATATATACATACATATACATACATAAACACACACACATACATATATACATGCATACATACACACAGACATATATGTACATCTATATGTAGTTATGTATGTATATATATACACACATGTATGTTTGTATGTATATAGAGAGATAGATAGATTGATAGATAGATAGATAGATAGATAGATAGAT
>NW_026312695.1:0-378 GCF_001194135.2 Octopus bimaculoides | reverse complement strand
TGTAGTAGTGTTTCCAGCTCTTTGTCATTTCTGGCGTATAATTTTAGGTCGTACATATATAAAAGGTGGCTGACTGTTTTTCCATAACATTTGTATCCGCATCCAGTTCTATTTAGCAATTCAGTTAAAGGTGTGAGTGCCAGGCAGAACAGGGGGGGAGAGAGCGTGTCTCCTTGGAATATTCCTCTTCTAATGGGGATGTCTGTCGTTTTCACAAGTCCCTCTTTTGTTTGGAGCTGTAGCACTGTCTGCCATTTCTTCATGGAGTGCCTTATGTATTTTATGATAATTGGTGCCACCTTGTTTATAGCTTGTGTATCGAGAATCCGGTTCGGTCCGGACCTACAGTTGGAGAAAAACTGGGAAGAAGTGACGAAC
>NW_026312694.1:791-896 GCF_001194135.2 Octopus bimaculoides | reverse complement strand
CCTCTCAAGATATCTATCAACCTATCTATCAATCTGACTATTATTTTTCCGTCTCTCACACATCCTATCTATCTATATATCTATCTATCTATCTATCTATCTATC
>NW_026312694.1:482-781 GCF_001194135.2 Octopus bimaculoides | reverse complement strand
TATCTATCTATCTATCTATCTATCTATTCATCTATCTATTTATCTATCTAAACATCAATCTATCCATCTATCCATCAATCTACCTATCCACCTCACGCTGCAATTGTTATACCTATCTATCCATATTTTATATAAATCTACCTTTATTTAATACATATCTATGTGCCTATATTCTGTATACATCTATCTATCTATCAATCAGTCTATCAATCAATAAATCTATCTATCTATATATCTATCAATCTAACTATTTATCTAACTATCTATATATCCATTTATCTACATTTTATATACTTCTA
>NW_026312694.1:218-409 GCF_001194135.2 Octopus bimaculoides | reverse complement strand
CTCTCTCTCTCTCTCTCTCTCTCTACCTATCTATTTCTCTATCTATGTCTGTCTATCTATCTGTCTATGTATCTATCTATGTACCTCTCTACCTACCTATCTAGCTAGCTAGCTAGCAGTCTATCTATCTATCTATCTAGGTATCTCTCTCTCTTTCTCTCTCTCTCTCTCTCTCTCTCTCTATCTATCTA
>NW_026312694.1:0-208 GCF_001194135.2 Octopus bimaculoides | reverse complement strand
CTATCTATCTCGCTCTGTCTATCTACATATTCGACTTATTTTTTTACCGTCGTGTTACTTAGAATGTGTCTCTCTACAACTCTGTTCCTGTATCCATGCGAACCACCGCCATCAATATGAAGAACTGCAAGTCTACAATAACATTAGTTTTCCTATATCCACTGCTGCTGTTGCTACTACTACTACTACTACTACTACTACTACTACT
>NW_026312693.1:0-268 GCF_001194135.2 Octopus bimaculoides | reverse complement strand
ATGGAAGAACCAAAGAGCCTTATTAAGTACGCTAGGGTTAATAGAAGCATGACAATTTGAAATATCAAACTGAATACATTTAGCATTACATTTGTTTTCAATAGAACGAAACCACTCAATAACTTGATCAGTACTAGACCATAAATTCAAAAGTAATCCATCAATTACAATAGGAATATACATATCCAAAATACTTGTACTGATAATCCCAATATCAGATTTTGTTCGTTTTTTGTAATTGTGAAATTTTTTCGCCATGAACGGTTTG
>NW_026312692.1:0-222 GCF_001194135.2 Octopus bimaculoides | reverse complement strand
TGTGTGTAGCCCCTTGTAGGTAGTAAAGAAATAACACACATACACACACATATCTATATATCACTATATATATACATAGATAAATAGATTGATGGAAGTATGGTTCTACAGAGGTGTCATCAATAAGAATTCAGTTGTTTGAATTTTCTGAAAATTAAGTCAGTGTGTAGGTAGGTGAGTATTCCACTGTCAGATGTAATCTTAGCATAATTAGTGTGACAG
>NW_026312691.1:0-400 GCF_001194135.2 Octopus bimaculoides | reverse complement strand
CAATCATTCTACTACTCGTGACATAATAAATTGTCCCACCCTTGTACAACACACCAGAACAAATAAGTCAAACAACGAATAGTAGAATCCTGATGTCCTCTGGTACAACGCAATTGACGGTTCGCATGTTTCAACGAAAATCGTTAGGGAATATTTTGACGCTTTATATAAAAGTTTCCCAAAATCAAACAGATACCATGCTATTTCTAATAGACACACAGTGAAGGTTTCATGTGTTAATTCTATTAATTTAGAGCAGCATATGCAACGCATTATTAAGAGTAAAATAAACAACAGTTCATTAATCCAGTACTGGAACTAGCAAATATGTACTTCAAAATACAAAAAAAAGGAAATGTAGATCGCAATGAAAAACACCCGATACGGCAACATCATGATA
>NW_026312690.1:0-287 GCF_001194135.2 Octopus bimaculoides | reverse complement strand
GGCTATAGCCGATACTGCCAGATATTTTGAGCATCTCTGCAGTGATTCCTAATGGGTCGGGGGCTATCCCTGTCTTCATACTCTTAATTGCTTTATCTACCATGGTACTGTCAACTCGGATAGCTGGTCCTTCTGTTGGGTTGACATTCGGCAGACTCTCTTTCTCCCATTCGTTCTCTTTATTGAGCAATTTTTCGTAGTGGCGTCTCCAAATCTCTCTCTTTGCAGCCTCGTTTCGTGCAAGTGAACCATCATCCATGCGAACACATTTCTCTCCCACGACATCA
>NW_026312689.1:0-452 GCF_001194135.2 Octopus bimaculoides | reverse complement strand
TATAATCTCTTGTTTCAGTCATTAGATTGCTGCCGCGCTATGGCACTGCCTTGAAAAACTTTTACTTGGGTGACTCGACCTCAGTACTTTGTTTTTTTTTAAACCAAGTACTTATTCTATCGGTTACTTCGGCTGAACCGGTAAGTTACGGGGATGTAAAGAAACCAACCCCGTTTGACAAGTGTTGACAGCGGACAAACACAGATTGTAAGACACACACGCATAGATGTATACGACAGGCTTCTTTTAGTTTTCATCTACCAAATACACTCACAAGGCTTTGGTCGGCTATAGTAGAAGACACTTGCCAAAGGTGCCGCACAGTGGGACCGAACCCGGAACTATGTGGTTAGGAAGCAGGCTTCTTCCCACACAGCCATGATATATGTATAGAAATACGTTTCTCTCTCTCTCTCTTTATCTCTCTCTCTCTTTATCTCT
The DNA here is from genome assembly GCF_001194135.2 of Octopus bimaculoides. Classification (NCBI taxonomy): domain Eukaryota; kingdom Metazoa; phylum Mollusca; class Cephalopoda; order Octopoda; family Octopodidae; genus Octopus; species Octopus bimaculoides. The sequence goes on along the minus strand of NW_026312689.1, from coordinate 11 downwards.
CTCTCTCTCTC
>NW_026312688.1:0-516 GCF_001194135.2 Octopus bimaculoides | reverse complement strand
ATATATATATATATATATATATATATACATACATACATACATATATGTATCTGTGCGATGTGTGTGTACATATACACACACACACACGCACACATATACATACATACGTATATATGTATGTGTGTGTGTCTGTGTGAATGCATGTGTATGTATATATGTAGTCTCACACATGTCCACAAAAACAGATATGTAAAGGTATCTGAATATATCTAAGTACAACTGTGCAGTCTATATGCACTTAGAAAGTTCTTTGTGTGAAACATTGCATACATAGTGATGCAATTGCAGCAATGGTGCATGCAAAGAGGGTGACACAAGCAGGAATGACACAAGTGTTGGTTCCATTTATTGCAGTAGGTTTGGTTTTTGTCTCTGATTCCATCAAGTGGAATATGGAAGCTTTAAATAGAGGCATGTACATGTAAACAATCTTATACTTACGTACATGTGAGTAGGGACACTCATGCACACACAAACACACACAACCACACACACACACACACATACGTGTGTGCA
>NW_026312687.1:681-851 GCF_001194135.2 Octopus bimaculoides | reverse complement strand
TATTATGTTGCCGTGGGCTCGAACTATGCAAGAAGTTAAACATTTTTTTTTTAACTTAAACACAACCGGGACCCTAAGTAAGGCATGTGTAAAATTTGAATGAAATTGGTTGTGTAGTTCTCGAGTTTTAGGGAAACACACACACACACACACACACACACACACACACA
>NW_026312687.1:0-584 GCF_001194135.2 Octopus bimaculoides | reverse complement strand
ATTTATATATATATATATATATATATATATATATATGAGGGGCTTCATTTCAGTTTTCGTCTACCAAATCCATTCACAAGGCTTTGGTCGGCCCGAGGCTATAGTAGAAGACACTTGCCCAAGGTGCCCCGCAGTGGGACTGAACCCCGGAACCATATGACTTATAAGCAAGTTACTTACCATACAGCCACTCCTCCTACGCCTATAGTGGCGAAAGCGTGCACCAGGGTTCGCCACCATACCCCTGCCGGAGCCTCGTGGAGCTTTTAGGGTGTTTTTAGCTCAATACACACTCACGACGCCCGGCAGTCTGGGAATCGAAACCGTGACCCTATGACCGCGAGTCCGATGCCCAAACCACTGGGCCACTGCGCATCCGTAATATTCATTCTCCTTTTCTATTCTATTTCACAGATCGGGAATCACAAGGCTCTCCTGGAGAAACGCGGACTCTATTATGATTTAGTACAGAACCAGGATCTGATGAGGGACTCGAAACGAGCACCGACCAAGGGCTAAAAAAGAATGGCTTTTGATAATAATAATAATAATGTTTATATACCTGCTTGTGTTGTGTTGTTTTT
>NW_026312686.1:0-423 GCF_001194135.2 Octopus bimaculoides | reverse complement strand
CTCTATCTCTCTCTCTATATATCTCTCCATCTCTATCTCTCTCTCTCTCTCTCTCTATCTCTCTCTCTGTCTCTCTCTCCCTCTATCTCCCTCTCTCTCTCTCTCTCTACGTATCTCTCTATATCTCTTCCTCTCTCTATATCTCTCTCTCTCTATCTCTATCTCTATCTCTCTCTCTCTCTCTCTATCTCTATCTCTCCCTATCTCTCTCTCTCTCTCCCTATCTCTCTATCTCTCTCTATCTCTCCCTATCTCTCTCTCTATCTCTATCTCTCTATCTCTCTCTCTCTCTATCTCTCTCTCTATCTCTACCTCTATCTCTGTATCTCTATCTCTATCTCTCTCTCTCTCTTTCTCTCTCTCTCTCCCTCTCTCTCTATATATATATCTCTCTCTCTATATATATATATCTCTCTCTATATA
>NW_026312685.1:535-830 GCF_001194135.2 Octopus bimaculoides | reverse complement strand
TTATTATTATTATTGGTGTTGTCATTGTAGTTGTTATATCTATTAAACAAAAACTAATTAAATTTGCTTATATTTGTGATGTAATCACATCGGTTCAACACTTTCCTTCAATTGAGGTGAACTACTTTGAGAATCATTTGAACTGTTTGACTCTACTCAATATGAAATACGATTTTTCGGAAGTATGTATTATTATTTGCAATGTATAGAAATTATATTTAACAGTTTTATTTTCTTGTCTTCTATTTCCCGTTCATATATATATTTCTTTAATTTTTTATTCAATAGTTTTTTT
>NW_026312685.1:0-525 GCF_001194135.2 Octopus bimaculoides | reverse complement strand
TATTAACTTCTCGAACTACTTGGTTAAAATAGACATCGCTCATTCAAAATATAATGTAATACATTTTTTTTCCTGATAATCTAGCAATCAATAAAAATTGTTATTAATTTTCTCCGTTGTTGTCTTTTGTTGGAGTTGATCAGCTTTACATCAGCCACTGATCCCGTAGATGAGATCTACAATCCACGCGTGTTCTAGCCATACTCTATTCTGTGTGTCAGGTTCACCTTGGATTTACAGTATCTGATGTAACGTTTGATTATCTTCTTCACAACTTACTTTTCATTATAGCTTTCCCCAAACCGATCTCCTCCTCCGATATAAGAAGCCATATTTATTTCTTTTAGAATATATACATTTGTTTTTCAAAATCGTAAAACTAGCCCCGAATGCACAAGAATTTTACAAAAGCAACAATCCTCAGTAGACACTAGTTGACTTCATTATGAAATGGTACAGCAAACATGTGATAAACAGAAATAATAATGATAATGATAATAATAATAATAATAATAATAATAATAA
>NW_026312684.1:0-313 GCF_001194135.2 Octopus bimaculoides | reverse complement strand
AGACGCCATCTGTATATAGTTAAAAATTCATTAAATAATATTGTTGATATTATTTTCTTTGTTATTTTTCTTTAATTTTAAATTGCTGTAATAAAATCTGCAACATATGCATCTGTTCTCCCTGTTCGTCGCTTTCTATGATTTTTATCCTTTATTTCGAGAATACACAAATAGACAGACAGATTATATGTACGAATACCTACAAACACACAAATATAAAGCGGCGAGCTGGCATAAGCGTTAGCACACCGGGCGAAATACTAAGCGGTATTTCGTCTGTCTTCATGTTCTGAGTTCAAATTCCGCCGAGGTC
>NW_026312683.1:0-241 GCF_001194135.2 Octopus bimaculoides | reverse complement strand
ATATATATATATATATATATTCTTTTACGTGTTTCAGTCATTTGACTGCGGCCAAGCTGGAGTACCGCCTTTAGTCGAACAAACTGACCCCAGGACTTATACTTATTATTTGTAAGCCTAGTACTTATTTTATCGTTTTTTTGCCGAACCGCTAGTTGACTGGGACCTGCATCGGGTGGGGGTGGGGCAACACACACACACGCACACACATACACACATATACATACATGTATACGACGGG
>NW_026312682.1:0-404 GCF_001194135.2 Octopus bimaculoides | reverse complement strand
TATGTATATATATGTATATATATATATATTTCTACATCTATTTTTATACATGCATATTTCTACCTAATGATGCGGAAATATAACGAAATAGCTGAATTAAACGATGTGATGTGCATGCATCTATGAACGTATCTGTGTACGTATATACGTGTACGTATGAGTGTAAAATGGTGTGTGTATATATAACACACCGCCCGCATGGATTTCGTGGAACTACAACTCCCTGCACGTAGGTTACGCTGTCCTAAATTACTATTTAGCAATGATAGAAAACGCTTCACCAGTTGGTTTCCAGTAATTAACATATATATATATTTTGTGTTGCACAGATACATATATATATCCACTTATGCATAAATACATGTATATTCATAAATATTTATTGAATCATATTCATCTATATA
>NW_026312681.1:0-263 GCF_001194135.2 Octopus bimaculoides | reverse complement strand
GTGTTATTGGACGCTCCGGGAAAGGAAAGAGAGAGTGTATGACGTTTCGGACGTAGCCCTTCGTCATAAGTGTGTGTGTGTGTATGTGTGTCTGTTTGTCCCCCCAACATCGCTTGACAACCGATGCTGGTGTATTTACGTCGCCGTAACCTAGCGGTTCGGCAAAGAGACCGATAGAATAAGTACTAGGCTTACAAAGAATATGCTCTGGTGCTCGAATATAAAGGCGGTGCTCCAGCATGGCCGCAGTCAAATGACTGAAA
>NW_026312680.1:482-635 GCF_001194135.2 Octopus bimaculoides | reverse complement strand
TATGTACGTATGTATGTATGTATGTATGTATGTGTGTGTATGTATGCATGTATGTGTATATGTATGTGTATATGTATGCATGCATGCATGCATGTATGCATACATGTATGTATGTATGTATGTATGAATGCATGCATGTGTGTGTGTATGTAT
>NW_026312680.1:0-472 GCF_001194135.2 Octopus bimaculoides | reverse complement strand
ATGTATGTATGTTTGTATGCATGTATGTTTGTATGTATGTATGTTTGTATACATCTATATATGTATGATTATATGCATGTATGTACGTACTCGTATTGTACAAGCTTTATCGCAATAATCCAGTGACGTACACGTGTCTCTTTATGGTGACCTCATTTGCCGTTCCACTTACTCGGGCGATGCAAGAGTAGCGACGTACAAAGACCTAATCAGCTCGAAGCACACAATAAGCTACAGCTTTGATCTGACAACTATGCTGCAAACCGGATCTGCAACGGCACTGAATACTCATCTGAGAGGTCACGTACGGAAGTTCAGAAATGCCAATCACACACATACACACATACATACATACATACATACACACACACTAGGAGACGGCAATCATTTGTGAAGATGGAACAATTATCATGTTTGCATGCATGTATGCATGTGTGTATGTATGTATGTATGCATGTGTGTATGTATGTAT
>NW_026312679.1:0-520 GCF_001194135.2 Octopus bimaculoides | reverse complement strand
TATATATATATATATATATGTATATATATAATTGTATGTGTATATATAAATATCGGTATCTATATATCTATATCTCTTTATATATACATATACCTATGTATTCGGATATATGAATAAAAAAAAATCATACAAAAGCTATGCACTTAATCATCGAAACACCCACACTTAAAAAAACGTTTTGCATTTACCTTAAAAATACTTTCTTTATCTATAGTTATGCATATACATATATTACATTTTTGTATGTATGTATACGTGTAGGCATGTCTGCGTGTGTCTTTATATATCGGAAAACAACTCATTAATCTGATATCAAGAATATATCAACATCATAAATGGTAACATTATTATTTTTGCTTCTGCCTGAACAATTTCTCCTTGACACTCAACTACATTTATATGGAAGTATAATTTTGATCGTTTTTCTCCCTCCGCATATAGATTCTCAAATATTATCTCCGATATTTTTCTCATCATTCAAAAATAAACTATCCACACGGACACACGTGCATACCAGAAA
>NW_026312678.1:0-395 GCF_001194135.2 Octopus bimaculoides | reverse complement strand
CCCAACAGGTCTTCGCAAGCCGAGTTTAGTGTTCAATGAAGAGACATTGGGATGGGTGCCAGTCTACAAATTTAGTTCGATTTGAATTTCACTTGCCTCAACAGGTCTTCGCAAGCGGAGTTTAGTGTCCAAAGAAGGAATGTTACGCATAAGTGGGCTGGCTACATCCCTGGCAGAGGCCTTGGATTTAGGTCTCACTTGGCTTGCCGGGTCTTCTCACGCACAGCATATTTCCAAAGGTCTCAGTCACAAGTCATTGCCTCGCTGAGGCCTAATGTTCAAAGGTCGTGCTTCACCACTTCATCACAGGACTTCCTGGGCTGCCTCTTCAGGTAGCCAGAAGGTTAAGCTAGATGACAGATTTATATAGCTAATAGTAAAGCAGAAGGTAATAG
>NW_026312677.1:0-291 GCF_001194135.2 Octopus bimaculoides | reverse complement strand
ACAGTGAACCTTTTCAAAATTGTCATGAGGCCAATAAAATGAAGGAAAGCAGTTCATCCCACAATATAAATAACTTCCAGTAGAATCGGACATCATAATTAACCTTAAACGTTTTGTACTTAAACACTTTCTCATTAGGATAAGCACAATGTACAACATGAATTTGCTGATCTTGAGAAAATTTCAACTCTCTTCAGGCTCTTGCCTTCGGTTTTCTACAATCCTCCTTGCTTTATACTTTTTTCTGGAGAGATTACGTCTTTTCTGTGTTTCTCCCGCTCATTCCGTAAA
>NW_026312676.1:0-461 GCF_001194135.2 Octopus bimaculoides | reverse complement strand
TGTTAAATTTCTAAATGGAATCTTTGCTCATTATTTATCAACGAATTCACAAGACAGCAGCCACAAGAATCCTTCAATGGGTTTCTATAGGATTATAATTTCCAGACAGTTACAAAGGCAAAATATCGTGAGAAATAATGCAGTCATCAGCGGCGTGTGATTCATTCATGAACGATATGCTATCATTCTTCATCCGTCAACATATTCTAAAAGAAAATACTAACGTTACTCTGTGTGGCACATAATAAATTCAAGGTTGTCAATCTAGTTCAAAAGAACAGTGAAGTATATGAAATGAAGTGTGTGTATGAAGAATATCACAGAATTACTGTATCGACCAGACAATCGGATGTTGTTGTACATCACCGGTCAGAATGCGCTTCACATTGTTTTAGCTTTCGAATGACGCCACCCCGCTGGCTAGGTGAGCAGGCCGATGAAGAATATGTATGAATTATATA
>NW_026312675.1:0-213 GCF_001194135.2 Octopus bimaculoides | reverse complement strand
TCCTACGTTCGTTCTTTCCTTCCTACGTTCGTTCATTCCTACGTTCGTTCTTTACTTCCTACGTTCATTCGTTCGGTCCTACCTTCGTTCTTTCCATCCTACGTTCGTACTTTCCTTCCTACGTTCATTCTTTCCTTCCTACGTTCGTTCGTTCCTACGTTCATTCTTTACTTCCTACGTTCGTTCTTTCCTTCCTACGTTCGTTCGTTCGTT
>NW_026312674.1:1813-2098 GCF_001194135.2 Octopus bimaculoides | reverse complement strand
ATGTATATACATGCATTGCATTGCATACACATAGGAGAGGTTGTGTGAATGGCTGTCCAGAAGATAGATAAATAAATCTGGCGTCGCTCTCAAGACAGCCTGGCATATTTCACACAATTTCTTCGAATTGTAACATTAATACAAGCATTGTTTGAAATAATAAAATAAGGCAGAATTACCGCGATTCTAATTAAGAAACACGTACAAGTGTGCTTGTACGTGTATGTGGGAACGTATATATATATATATATATATATATATATATATATATATATATATATATAT
>NW_026312674.1:0-674 GCF_001194135.2 Octopus bimaculoides | reverse complement strand
TATATATATATATATATATATATATATATCCTTGTATGAAGTTAGATGCTTATGTAAGTCTGTTATTCAGTTTCATAAGTTGTGTCTAAGACTTTGTAAAACTAAAACTAATATCTGTAAATGCTGGGGACACGAACAATCATCTGTTTCTTTGATATAGCGATTACATTATATTATACATTATGTATTATAGTCATTATTACAGAAAATGTAAGGTAAGGAAGCAATTAGTTTGAAGCGTTAACGATTTAGATAGAAAGACAATACAAATTAATCGCTAAAGTAAATCAATGTTAACTGTTATCTGTTATGGTAACCGCATGAGGCATGCCAACAAGAATATCTACAAGCTTATCGATAAGTATATAAGCTGCTATACAATGTGATAAATCTATGTAACTTTGATAAATCTTTACTGTATTAACTTGCGGCAGTATAATATTTTATGCGAGAGTTCGCCGCCACAATCAGAGACAGTGTGTGTGTGTGTGTGTGTGTGTGTGTGTGTGTGTGTGTGTGTGTGCATGTGTGTGTGCGTGTGCGTGTGTGTGCGTGCGTGTTTGTATTCCGTTGGTGTGAATGCTTGTGTATATGTGAATACATACATAGATCTCTGTTTTGTATATGTATGTACATACGCACATACGTACATCCATACAAATATATATATGTAT
>NW_026312673.1:0-601 GCF_001194135.2 Octopus bimaculoides | reverse complement strand
ATGGCTGTGACTTCGGTGAAATATTTGATAAATATAATGATTTCATCAACCATATAGACTATATTAAATCAATAGACTTCAAATTGAATAGCGGTTTTTGCAAATATGCAGACTATTTAAAAGTAAGAAATAACGACTGGAAATCACGAAATTAGGATCTTCAAGTTTTTTTGGTTTTTATGGTTATTTCCAAAATTTTGTGAGCTTGAGTTTTGTGAAAATGGTTGTGACTTCCGTGAACTCTTTGATAAATGTAATGAATTTATCAAACATATAGCCAACATTGACCCACTAGACCACAAAATGAATAGTAGTTCAGCAAAAATGAGACCTATCTAAATGTGTCAAAAAACGACTGAAAATCACGAAATTACCATTTTCATGTTTTCTTGGTTTTTCATGGTTATTTACAAAATTTTGTGAGTTTGAGTTTTGTTAAAATAGCTGTGACTTCCGTGAACTCTTTAATAAATATAATGAATTTATCAAACATATAGCCAACATTTACCCACTAGACCACAAAATGAATAGTAGTTCAGCAAAAATGAGATCTATCTAAATGTGTCAAAAAACGACTGAAAATCACGAAATTACCATTTTC
>NW_026312672.1:0-619 GCF_001194135.2 Octopus bimaculoides | reverse complement strand
CAGTAGCACGCCTACGTGAAGTGGGTAAGACTATTGAAGCTTATGAGGAGTTGGCAGGAACAAAGATTAACCAGGAAAAGTCGGTCGGCTTGCAACTCGGCACCTGGGTTGGCAAGTCGATGCCTTCAGACAGCGTTGTTGGGCGCCGGACGGAGGGACCGGTTAAGTTGCTGGGAGTTTGATTTGGACCAGGCCTCCAGATAGAGAAGAACTGGACGGAGGTATTGAGCAAGGTGGCTGCAGTAGTCAAACCTGGTCTTGGAGGTGGCTATCCCTGAAAGGGAGGGCGGAGGTGGCCAATGTGTTTATCGCATCGGTCACCTACCGCCTGACCGTCGTGCCCTGTCCGGATTCGTGGTTGATCAGGTTGGAGAGACAGCTCTTTCGCTTTTTGTGGAAGTGCAGGTCGCCACTTGTGAAACGCTCTGTCTGCTGTCAAAAGCCTTTAAAGGGAGGTTTAGGGATGTCTTGGTTAATGATGTGCAGGCATGCGTTGAGATTGAGGCACCTCTGGATTCTCCTGGATAGTGAACGGGTGTGGTCTCTGCTGGCCAGACAAATGTTCTCCGAGTTCAAAAGTTTTTTCGAACAGGAAGCCTGGTGTTCTCGTAGACCGAGG
>NW_026312671.1:0-556 GCF_001194135.2 Octopus bimaculoides | reverse complement strand
GCGGTGCTCCAGCATGGCCGCAGTCAAAAGACTGAAACAAGTAAAGAGTAGACCTCATAAAGGAACCTACATAAGACTAGCAATACGTGAAGTTAACTTCTTAAAGTAACCACTACTACCACCATCACCTGCAATGAACCACCTGACTGACAAACATGACTGATGATGTTCAGCCTCAGGTCAATCCTGATTGAACAAACATGATTAAAAACACTCCAGTTGTGAGTCTCATCTTTTTTCTATTTTAAGAGGTATGTATTCTGTTTTCTTTTTACATGTTTCAATCATTGAACCGTGGCCATGCTGGGGTACCACCCCAAAAGGTTTTACTCAAACAAACAGAGCCCAGATCTTTTTTCTTAAATGTTTTATTTTTTTTTAATGTCTGACACATATTCTATCAGTCTCTTGCACCAAACTGCTAATGTTACAGGGATATAAACAAACTAACAATTATCAAGTGGTGGAGGAAGAAATACAAGCATACACACACACATATATATGCATACAATAGGCTTCCACTTAGTTTCCATCAACCAAATTCACTCACAAATCT
>NW_026312670.1:0-207 GCF_001194135.2 Octopus bimaculoides | reverse complement strand
AAATAATTTATTCGCAAACGCATGATAATGCTAATAAATTAGCATGAACAGGATAAACTATCCATATATTGCAGAGAAATTCGTTATCGGTCAGCCTGTGGTATCTTTCAAGGTGACTCATTATCACCATTACTATTCTGCCTCGCTCTATTCCCACTATCCACGCAACTGAATAATGCTAAGAGAGGGTATAAGATCTTTGACCAG
>NW_026312669.1:0-587 GCF_001194135.2 Octopus bimaculoides | reverse complement strand
TCTTAATTTTCAGGCCTTGTGCCTTTAGCAGAGAGGATTATTGTTATACTCCCCCTCCTCCTAAATTTCAGGCCTTGTGCCTTTAACAGTAAGAATTATTATTATTTTCCCCCCTCCCAAATTACAGGCCTTGTGCCTTTAACAGAAAGAATTATGATTATTCTCTCCACTCTCAAATTTCAGTCCTTGTGCCTTTAGCAGAAATGATTATTATTATTCTCGCACCTCCCAAAAAATTTCAGGCCTTGTGCCTTTAACACAAAGAATTTTTATTATTCTCCACCCCTCCTAAATTTCAGGCCTTGTGCCTTTAGCAGAAAGGATTATTATTATTATTCTCTCTTCCCACCAAAAAGTTTCAGGCCTTGTGCCTTTAACAGAAAGAATTATTATTATTCTCCCAACTCCCAAATTTCAGGCCTTGGGCCTTTAACACAAAGGATTATTATTATACTCCCCACTCCCAAATTTCAGGCCTTGGGCCTTTAACACAATGGATTATTATTTTTCTCCACCCCTCCTACATTTCAGGCCTTCTGCCTTTAGCAGAAAGGAATATTATTATTCTCCACCCCTCCTAAATTTCA
>NW_026312668.1:0-216 GCF_001194135.2 Octopus bimaculoides | reverse complement strand
CACACACACACACACACACACACATACTTGCACATAGATATACATATACGTAGCTAAATACACACAACCACATACCTACACTCGTGTATAGGCACATACATACAGTAGAGACGTCTTTGATGGTTATCAATGAAATGGTCTTTTTCTGAAGTCATAAATTAGATTACAGACCATATCTTACCGGCGCATACACGCACAACGCAAGTACACAAGCAT
>NW_026312667.1:0-395 GCF_001194135.2 Octopus bimaculoides | reverse complement strand
TTTGTAACACACCCACCTCTAACATCAATGACAACTTTTCGCACTTGCTGTCGCTGTTTTTTTGGTTAGGTTTGAATTTTGAAAATACGAGAACCAGGTTAACTTATTTGTTGAGTGAGTGAGTGAGCGAGTGAGCGAGTGAGAGAATGAATGAGTAAATGTAAATATATGTATAGATAGATATATATATGCATGTGCGTGTTTGTGTGAACGTCTATATAAGTATTGAGTAATTTGTGTGCTGTTTGTTGAATGGTGGTCTTAATGTGTGTATTAAATCATTTGCATTTTCTGCGTGCGTGTTGAATGACTTTTTGTTTTTATTTGTATGAGTGTGCGTTGAGTGATCGTGTATTTATGTGATGGTGGCGGTAGCGGTAGTGGTGGTGGTGGTG
>NW_026312666.1:0-232 GCF_001194135.2 Octopus bimaculoides | reverse complement strand
TACATATATACACACACATACATGTATTCATACACACATATATAGATGCAGAAATGTTCATTTAGAGATAGAATCATATATATAGAGCGAGAGTAGGGAGAGAGAAATATATAGCGACAGAGATAGCAGCACTGAAATGACAATAGAGAGAGAGACATTATCACGGAGAGATACATACATAGTGATAGGGGGACAGAGAGGTGGTGAGAGATTGGATGTAGAGACATAAACA
>NW_026312665.1:168-552 GCF_001194135.2 Octopus bimaculoides | reverse complement strand
AACAAACAAACAAACAAAAAACAAACAAAGAGGGCATATATAACACATAGATATCGCATTTGTACACATACATATATAGCTGCATACATATACACATACATGCATGCACATTGATATATATCCACACACATACGGACACACACGCGCACACACACACACACATATATGTAAAGAAGGTTTTGTTGTCCAGCAAAATCTACTGCGCACTCAAAGTTAATAAAATTATATCATCAGTATCATCATCAACATCGCCGTCCACACCTTATCACAATCAAGCACATCACAAGTAGCCAAGGCTATTATCGTTGCGTAACTTGCGTCTGTTTGTTGGCATTCACTCCAGTCGCCACTCTATCATTTTGTACATCATCATCATCATCATCA
>NW_026312665.1:0-158 GCF_001194135.2 Octopus bimaculoides | reverse complement strand
CACTCCAGTCGCCACTCTATCATTTTGTACATCATCATCATCATCATCATTTTATACATCACCATCATCATCATCATCATCGTCATCATGTTATACATCATCACCATTATCATCATCATCATCATCATCATCATCATTTTATACATCATCGCCATTAT
>NW_026312664.1:0-282 GCF_001194135.2 Octopus bimaculoides | reverse complement strand
AAGGCAAAGTCGACCTCGGCGGAATTTGAACTCAGAACGTAGCGGCAGATTAAATACCGTTAAGCACTTTGTCCGGCGTGCTAACGATTCTGCCAGCTCGACGCCTTCCCAACAACAATAACAATATTTAGGCGGCAAAGTGTCAGGGTTGTGTTAGATACGTTGTTGTGATGTTTATTGTTTTGCAATGTCTCTGCTCCGAGTTCAAATCCCGGTGAGATCAGCTTCGCCTTCATTACATCCCGTCAGCCAAGTGAAGTAGTAGATGGCGATAGGGGGGGG
>NW_026312663.1:0-629 GCF_001194135.2 Octopus bimaculoides | reverse complement strand
GGGATCTGTTATGATTTATTATGAAGTTACTGATAGAAATGGCAGTTATTAATAATTAATGATGGAAAACGGGAATAACATCATTAACGAAGTATTTCGGGTTAGAAATAAGTGACAAATACATATATTTACAAGGTGGAGGCGCGTGGCTTAGTGGTTAGGGTGTCAGCATCATGATCGTAAGATTATGGTTTCGATTCCTGGACCGGGCGACGCGTTGTGTTCTTGAGCAAAACACTTCATTTCACGTTACTCCACTCAGCTGGCAAAAATGAGTGACAATGCGATGGACTGGCGTCCCGTCCAGCTGCAGAACACATACGCCATTGAAACTGGGAAACCGACCCCGTGAGCCTGGTTAGGCTTTAAAGGGGCGCATTTATTATCTTTTTTTTTTTTAATTTTTAAAAATATTTACTAGACATCTCTGAACGAAAATATACGGGATAATATGTTAAGTGGTTAATGGCTAAAACTCACTAATTTTCAACCAAATACCGATGCAGTAACTGGTATTCACCAAACACATATTTAAAAAGTAATATTCCGTTTATACCCATATAATAGGATTAAAAGGCGGCGAGCTGGCAGAAACGTTAGCACGCCGGACAAAATACTTAGCGGTATTT
>NW_026312662.1:0-624 GCF_001194135.2 Octopus bimaculoides | reverse complement strand
ATATATATATATATATATTATATTATATTACTTTATATATTTTTTCTGTATATTGATTTTCACCCTTTATAATTGTGTAACTTACACGCGTGTAGTATATATATAATGTATATGTGCGTGCATATATACATGTGTACGAATGATTGTATATATACGAGTGCAACACTCTACCTGTTGTACTTGTCTCCTTCATTCATATACATATATCTATGTATATACGTTTATATATCTGCAGGTGTAGATGTGTTTGTCAGCCAGGAGGGCGTATATCTGTATATACATATATAACTCATTTGTATATTCAAGTTTTGTGGCGAATGTGAATGTTTTACAGTTTATGCGTATGTGTTTTTATTTGTATATACGTCTTTCCGCGTATGTATATGCATGTACATATAAGCTATGTTTTGTATATCCGTGTATGTATGTGTGTATGCGTGTAGAGATGTGAATATGAGTGTAGTGATGTGTGCATGGGTATATATGCGTGTTTATGTGCGTGTATGCGTATACATATATATGTGTGTTTGTATGTATATATACGCGCGTGTGGTATGTATATAGATATATATACATACATGTGTGTATGCGTACGTGTATGTGTGTGTGTATATGTGTGCATAT
>NW_026312661.1:0-201 GCF_001194135.2 Octopus bimaculoides | reverse complement strand
AGGTTGGTAGGTAGGTAGGTAGGTAGGTAGGTAGGTAGGTATGTGTGTATATCATATCATCTGTGTGTATGTATTTACGTATGTACGTATAAGTATACACATGCACACACATGTGTGTGTATGTGTATATGTATATGTGTGTGTGCGTATGTGTATATGTATATATATATGTGTGTGTGTGTGTGTGTGTTTGTGTGTGTG
>NW_026312660.1:0-371 GCF_001194135.2 Octopus bimaculoides | reverse complement strand
TAATAATAATAATAATAATAATAATAATAATAATGGAAATGATGGCTATAGGTAAATGAAAATCAGAATGAAAATATTACTAATTTATTTTTGTCTCCATGTTTCTGCGAGAATCAAAAAAAAGAGGAAACAAATTTACAAAGCAACAACAACGATGATAATAATAAATGATAATAATAATGATAATAATAATAATAATAATGATAATAATAATAATAAATGATAATAATAATAATAATAAAAATGATAATAATAATAATAATAATAAATGATAATAATAATGATAGGTAAAAAACAATGGAAATATCATACGTCGATAGTGAAAGAGAAACGACAACTACTACTACTACTACTATTACTACTATAATGAT
>NW_026312659.1:0-214 GCF_001194135.2 Octopus bimaculoides | reverse complement strand
ACATATATACATATATATGTGCTTACAGAAATGCACATGTACATACAAACACATGATCACAGGCACATTTACATACACACATACGGTTTCACGCAAACTGACATGCAAATATATATTTATATGTATATTCATATTTATTGACAAGGAGTGATATGAATATATAGTCGCCAAGAAACGTTGTAAAATATGCGTAACCTTACTGCATCGCTGACAG
>NW_026312658.1:0-678 GCF_001194135.2 Octopus bimaculoides | reverse complement strand
ATATATATATATATGTGTGTGTGTGTGTGTGTGTATGTGTGTTGTATTTTATTGTTCTATTTTTCCATTTCACAAAGACTGCTTCTTGAAGAAATATAGAAAGAAAAACAATGTGAAGATAAATAAAAAAGACAAAAAAAACGAAAGAAACATCAAGAAATGACATACTCACAAAAACTAATACACACCTACACACACACTCACAAAATAATTCACAAAAAACTACCCCTCTTAAACGATTATAATTTTTTTTCTATTATAAAGATTAGTTTACTATTTTGGTGAACTTTGTAAATTCGCCTTTTAATTACATAGTTTTTTTAATATATATTAAGAGATATAAGATTGTTTTACATACATACAAAACAAGACAGAGAATACGATAACCATTTTGTTAGAAACAATAGAAAGAGAAAGAAGGAGAAAAAGAAAGTGTGCGTGTATGTGTATATATGTGTACGCGTATGTGTGTATGTATATGTGCGTGTATGTGCGTATGTTTGTAGGTATTTGATAGAGAGATTGAAACGTTTAGAAATGTTTTGGGCAAGGTTAATATGGATAAACAAATTGGTTGTTAAATGGATAGCTGTAGAGTTAGATAAACAAAACAAGGGGGATATATCATATACACGATATTTCTTTAGGTGAATTTATGCACATACATACATACATACA
>NW_026312657.1:0-230 GCF_001194135.2 Octopus bimaculoides | reverse complement strand
AGCGATGTTGGGGGGACAAACACACACATACACACATACATATATATATACATATATAAACTCTCCTCTTATAGATGTAATAATCCATTCCTCTACTATTACCGACTCCGATGAAGGGATACATTGGATTTTCCCTGAAACAGCTGTATGACTCAATACATAAAATATATTTGTAACTCTGCCAGTGTTCTCTTTATCCTTTTCTCTCTTTATACACACACACACATATA
>NW_026312655.1:138-292 GCF_001194135.2 Octopus bimaculoides | reverse complement strand
CATACATACATATACACACACATCTATCTACATATATATACATGTACATCTACATATATATATATACATACACATCTACACACACACATATATATATACACATCTACATATTTATTTATTTATGGGTTTCAGCCAAGTGGCTGTGGTCATGCTG
>NW_026312655.1:0-112 GCF_001194135.2 Octopus bimaculoides | reverse complement strand
ATATATATATATACACACACACACACACACATCATATATATATATGCATACATGTACATCATATATATATACATACATGTACATCTACATATATATACATACATGTACATCT
>NW_026312654.1:0-200 GCF_001194135.2 Octopus bimaculoides | reverse complement strand
ATGTATGTATGTATGGTGCCTATGTATACTTCTGTATGGTGCATATGTATATCTACATATATAAATTTATATATGTGAACATATACATGTATCGTATATCTCTGCTTATGAGTTTGTATATCTGTGAAAGCATGTGTGTGTGTATATATATAGGCACTTATACAGAGGCATCTTTAAGGTTATACATACCTGTGTGTATG
>NW_026312653.1:0-287 GCF_001194135.2 Octopus bimaculoides | reverse complement strand
CCGACAGACAGGATTAGTGTGGTGTGTAGCATCATCACCAGCGGCCTGGTAGTCAATCATGGGTCTCGCTTTATGACTACGAAGATGACTCATGAGTCCAACATACATACATACATACATACATACAAGCATACATACATACATACATACATACATACATACATACATATTTGACACAGGTTTAAAGTTTCGCGGGTCTCTAACAAAAGCCTGTCGCTTTGAATCTAAAGTGTGAAGGAGACGGGCTTCTGTTAGAGGCCTGCGAAGCTTCAAGTCGCAGTCAGCCG
>NW_026312652.1:0-258 GCF_001194135.2 Octopus bimaculoides | reverse complement strand
AGCCGGAGATGTAGCAGTCTCAGCGCGTGTCTGCGCATCATCAACCACGGTATTCCCAGCCCTCCTGGCAGCAAACGGATCGCCTGATCATCGGAACGCTTCCTTTCCACAAGAAGCGGAAGAGAATTCGTTCCAGTTTGGTGATGGTAGGGTCGGGACAAGGCACGACGGTCAGGTGGCGGTAGTAGATGACGGACACAATGTACGTGTTCGCCACCTCCGCCCGACCTTTTAGGGATAGTTTCCTCTCGGCCCATT
>NW_026312651.1:0-576 GCF_001194135.2 Octopus bimaculoides | reverse complement strand
CCTGTTGTTAATGTCCTGTTATTTGCATTTGCATTTGTGTACCATTTCTCAGTTTTTTTTTCAGTCCTTGTTTTCGTATACATTCGCATGTACGTATGTATATATGTATATATGTATGTATGATATACATGTATGCATGTACGTATGTATATATGTATGTATGATATATATATGTATGCATGTATAAATGTATGTAATTATGTATGATATATATGTATGCATGTACGTATGCATATATGTATGTATGTATGAATGTATGTATGTATAAATGTATGTATAAATGTATGTATGTATGTATAAATGTATGTATGTATGTATGCATAAATGCATGTGTGTATAAATGTATGTATGCATAAATGTATGTATATATATGTATGCATGTATGTATGTTTGTATGCAGGTGCGTATGAATATCCACGTCAATGAATGTACGTATGTCTATGTGTGTCTAAGCGTGCACTTATGTGATTACGAGTGTTTTTGTGGGTGTGCATAAAAGCGAGCGTGTGAGTGGTTAGCTGCGTGCGTATGTGTGCATCTGTGTGTGTGTGTGTGTGTGTGTGTGTGTGTGTGTGT
>NW_026312650.1:0-258 GCF_001194135.2 Octopus bimaculoides | reverse complement strand
AGGTCATTTTACACATCTTCACGAGACACGTGTTCTGATTCATCTATTCAGCACCACTACACTCTTGCCCATCTGACATAGTGAGTAGATGCTATTGTTGTATATTTTCAAACCTACCCGTATTTACTAACCCATGATTAATCCTCATCTTTCCTCCATACGACATCTATTCTGTTTTCACAGACCATGAAGTTTTGTAACAGCACGCCCACTACCGTTGATGGAAAAGGAAGATGCCGTATTCACTTGCGAACGTTT
>NW_026312649.1:0-219 GCF_001194135.2 Octopus bimaculoides | reverse complement strand
AAGGATCACTGCAATAAGTGTGTGAATCTGAGAGGGGAATATGTTGAATAGAATCATTATTAACGGATCTTCCTGTATTTTCTTTTACCTAAGACCAGGAACTTTTCAGCACCCACTCGTATATGTTGTCACTCCGTCGCTTACGACGTCGAGGGTTCCAGTTGATCAAATCAGCGGAACAGCCTGCTCGTGAAATTAACGTGCAAATGGCTGAGCACT
>NW_026312648.1:0-322 GCF_001194135.2 Octopus bimaculoides | reverse complement strand
CCAACGGTGTCAAGCGGGGTGGTGAGGGGACAAACAAAAAGACGCTCACATAGACACACACATATAAGCTGTGATTCCACGCGGTTTCCGTCTACTGTATAAACTCAAATGGTATTGATCGGTCCATGGCCACGGTAGAAGATACCTCCCTAAAGTACCGTGCAGTTGGACAGAACCCGAAACCGTTTGGTTGTAAAGCGAGATTCATAACTACACAACCAAGACCTCTGAATATAAAGTTCATGTCTTCGACTTTTTTCAGTCATGTGACAGCGGCCATACTGGAGCACCGCCTTTAGTCGAACAAATCGACCCCAGGACT
>NW_026312647.1:0-230 GCF_001194135.2 Octopus bimaculoides | reverse complement strand
AAAGGAAGTAGTTAGGTGGGAGATTGGAGGGGGAGGTCATACAATATGGGTTTGTATGTAAATAGATATGACAGCTGAAATGGGAAGAATGAAAAGTTAAGGGAGTAATTTTATTGAAAATGAAATAAAATATGACAATACCGATAGCCGAAAATTTTTGATCCCCGGAGTATAATATACATACATAGACACACACAACACAAGCGCGCATATATATATATATATATATA
>NW_026312646.1:0-424 GCF_001194135.2 Octopus bimaculoides | reverse complement strand
TGTGTGTATATATGCGTGTGGGTGTAGTTTCTAGGTATACAATGTTTGGCTATATGAAGGGACTTGTTCTATAGCGACGCAGCTATGTGGTCTACAGAGATATAATGACTGGCTTTATATAGAGATGTGTCCTATAGAGACAGAGACATGTGATCTGTAGGTATGCAACGTTTAGCTATATATAGAAATGTGTTCCATAGCGCGTTAGATATATATATAGTCTCACTTTAGAAATACACTGTTTAGCTACATACAGAGATGAGGTTAACATGAGAAATCATTTCAGACTGTGGAGACTATTGAGATTCTGGATGTGTGAGAATTTAAGGAAACTGTGTTCAGATCAGGTGTGGATATGTTTTTCTATTTCTAGAAGTAGTAGTAGTAGTAGTAGTAGTAGTAGTAGTAAGTGCTATTGTTGTTG
>NW_026312645.1:0-220 GCF_001194135.2 Octopus bimaculoides | reverse complement strand
CATAAATATGAAATTAGTACAACAAATTGTTCTGTAAAATAATAAATTTAAGTCTCTTTATATAATCATAATATCAAGATGGGCTGAAAAGTTTGTAGACTGACTATGAGCGAGTAATACTAGAGCTGTGAAATCTTGCATGCATTAAATTCAAGCCTAATTTTTTAATAACTCTCTCTCTCTCTCTTTTACTCTTTTACTTGTTTCAGTCATTTGACTG
>NW_026312644.1:0-585 GCF_001194135.2 Octopus bimaculoides | reverse complement strand
ATACATACTTACATACATAGATACATATTTAACCTTACAGACATAGGTTGAAATATAGTAATGGAATAGAATTATTACAAGTGGAGGTAGTTAATGAAATTCAAGAATGAATGTTAGGTGTAGGGTTTGCTGTTTTATTGAGAGATCAGGCTTTCGGAAATGCTTAATAGGATGGAGAAAATGCGGCGTGGGAAATGATGGTTGTGGAAGTGAAATTGAAACAGGGCAGTAGTGGGAGTGATTGTGATGAGGTGAATTAGAAGCTGCAATTCCAATTTGGCGAAAGGTTGGGTCCGATCTCGAAAACCTGCGGCGCACACATTCACGATCCTAAGCTTCGGTTTGATGAACATGAATCATTTGTGTTTTTGTGGTCGGAAGGGGGTTCATTTTTTTTTTTTATTATTTATACTTTGTTTGAATTCTGAGAAGTAGGTTGTATGGAACTTTTGTAGGCTTCTGTGTACGCATTAATGATCATCAAGTTCTTTCGAATAATGGTGGTGATAATGTAGTATTTTTGGTGGTTGCTTGAACATGTAGTGGAGGCGCAATGGCCCAGTGGTTAGGGCAGCGGACTCGCGG
>NW_026312643.1:0-465 GCF_001194135.2 Octopus bimaculoides | reverse complement strand
GTATGCACATACCTGTACGTATACATGCATATACTCATTTATTATTTGTTATACACGTATATACTAGCTGAATAGCTCGTCGTTGACGGGCAATTTTTACAATAGAATGTCTTGTACAAATTTTTGCTTATTCCATGTCAGATCACGCCTTACCCGTCAGATAAACCTCTTGATCAGGACAGATTTGCGTAATTTTCCGCAAATCTTTTAAAAATTATTTACATGTCTGTTCGACCGTTTCAAATGACTTTGTTCATTAAAACTTGTTAAATCTTCAGAAGTACTTACAACTTGCAATTAAGGGGCTTATTAGCTATATATATATTGCTATGTTGATTATTGATACAAGTATCTAAATTATTTACATCAATATTGCTGGTTGTATTATTAGATATGCAATTGAATTAATGCCCAATGTCCGGTATCTGGCCGTTGTTTAACCCATAATGTAGTCTATAAATGTAC
>NW_026312642.1:0-252 GCF_001194135.2 Octopus bimaculoides | reverse complement strand
ATATATATATATATATATGCTTGTATTTGTGTATGTGTATATACATATATGTATTTATGTGTGTATGCGCACATGCGTGTGCATGTATACGTGTATCCGTGTATATATGCTTGCAGATTCATAAGCTAAATTCATGCGCAATTTCTCCTATATATGTATGTGCAAATTTTGATACGTGTATATGTGTATGTGTGTGTGTGTATATATGAGTATGTGTATACGTGCGTGATGTCACGTACAATATTCGTTTTT
>NW_026312641.1:0-445 GCF_001194135.2 Octopus bimaculoides | reverse complement strand
TATATATATATATATATATATATATATATACACACACACACAAAAGCAATAGCTGTTTTACTGAATATGCACGTCTGTTTATTGATTCTTCCGAAATGAGAGCATGTATTTGTTCAAAGACACACGCACGCACTCACATTCACACCCATGCTCTTTTACACACATGTAGAGGCATGCATTCACGCACGAATATGAATACGAGTGTCTGTTCATATTACATGCGTATATATATATATATATATATATATATATATATGTATGACTATATATATATATATGTATATATGAGTGTGTATATATATGTACTATATGTATATGTGTGTGTGCGTATGCGCGTGTGTGTATGCATTCATATATGTATACATGCCTAGTACATTTTTGTATCTAACAGTTTTACATGCACATACATACATACATACATACATATATATATATATATATATAT
>NW_026312640.1:0-411 GCF_001194135.2 Octopus bimaculoides | reverse complement strand
ATTATTATTATTATTATTATTATTATTATCATTATTATTATTATTTGTTTTTCCACAGCTTCTAACGCTGGAGATGTACTACGGTGCCAACTGTTCACAACGAGTGAACTAGGTTAACGCCCTTATTTTTCGAGCACCAACCGAAGTATTCGAGCGGTTCCAAGCAGTGCTGTTTTCTGCAAGTACTCCACCCTTATTGGAGCTCCTATTTGTTCCACGTACTTCTCAAGATTTTTACTCGCTGTTCGCAGGGCTCCGACAATTATTGGTACTATTGCTACCTTTTTCATCGACCGCAACTGCTTAACCTCCCAAGCTAACCTGTCATACCTAAAGACTTTTCTTTCTTCCTTATCGCCAACTGGGCATGCTATATCTATGATCCAGCATCGTTTGCTTTCTTTCTCAATT
>NW_026312639.1:0-279 GCF_001194135.2 Octopus bimaculoides | reverse complement strand
GTGAGAGCAACCGTATGTATGTGTGAGGGTGTGTACGTATGTGTGTGTATTGATGTGTGCGTCTGTTTGTGTGCGTGGGAGTGTTTTGTGTGAGTTTGGGAGTGTGTGCAATGGGGGAAAACTCAACACACACCAAAATACCGCAAACATAAGAACCCCCAGAAATCATTTTTAGGCCAAGGCAACAGATCTCACGAGACCAGACGGTACACACCAACCTTGAAAAACCAAAACTAGTTAATCTCTGAAGCCTAAACCTGTCGAACCAACAAATTAAAA
>NW_026312638.1:0-455 GCF_001194135.2 Octopus bimaculoides | reverse complement strand
CAATATTCACGATAAGTGCCAGCAGTATCCTTGTCATCTTCATGACGACCCTTATTGTCAGTCACATTGTCACCAGCGGCCGGATCATCATTGTCCAAGGTATCGTAAAACTGAAACTGAAGGAAGATAATTAGGGAAAGTACAGTTAAATTAAAGTGAAGTCGGTAATATGAAATAGTGATTATTGTCCCTGGTTGTTAATTAGCTTCTAGCTAAAACTAATTGAAATATCATTCATTTCCCTTGATTGCCAATCACTTTTCTAATGTTTCTTATAGTGTAGCTTTCTATTCGGGAAACTAATTGACTTCAACAAAATATTAGATCCGAGGTTATGATGTTCATATATGAACGTGAGAGTGTGTATATTTGATAACATCTGCACAAGCTGAAGCAGTATGACATGTACGTATGTATGTGTGTATGTATGTATGTATGCATGTATGTATGTATGT
>NW_026312637.1:0-258 GCF_001194135.2 Octopus bimaculoides | reverse complement strand
CAGAGACACACTTATACTAAGGCATTAATACATATATACAGTGCACACATCCCCACACGTACATAATAAACAACATAAACAAGCAGATAGAGCGAATAAGTAAAATTCTTGAAGTAAAATCTATCCTGATTGCCACATTTTTACATCAGAAGTGATCCAGGTGTGACAATCCCATATTTGGGTATATTAGAAAGTACATTGTCCTTTGTATCCTGTCTTTATTTAAGAAGTTAAGGTGTAATTTGTCATTTGTTATTC
>NW_026312636.1:0-204 GCF_001194135.2 Octopus bimaculoides | reverse complement strand
ATATATGAATATATATATATATATACACATATATGTATGTGTGTGAGTGTGTGTGTATATTTATGTACATGTATATTTTTATCTGCCTTTTTTACACGTTATTTATGTTGTTTTAAATCTGTAGATATTTTCTTTTTCGTGCACACCAAAGCCGATATACGTACAGGTATGCACATACCTGTACGTATATATGCATATACTCAT
>NW_026312635.1:0-409 GCF_001194135.2 Octopus bimaculoides | reverse complement strand
GCTATAGTAGAAGACACTTGCCCAAGGTGCCACGCAGTGGGACTGAAACATATGACTGAGAAGCAAGCTTCTTATGCACAGCCATGCTTTTTGACATTTTGATTTTTTACCCTTATTTTTCTTTTCTTATTTTCATGTTTTCACTTCATAAATTTAATAACATCTATTTCCATATTTTCACACATTTTCTCTTTTGTTTTTTTTTTTCTGCATTTTTGCAACAGGTTCACTAGAATATCATTGGATTGTTTCGAGAAAGTTCTAGACAGCAGATGTGGAGAAGAAGCAAACAACTTCCTGTACAATGTGATGGCAGGTCCATTGCCCCCAATCTGCAAACAACTCAATGACAATGGAACCACCAGAACTCAATCTTTCTGCTTAACCGTTTTCATGTCTATGGTCACTG
>NW_026312634.1:0-238 GCF_001194135.2 Octopus bimaculoides | reverse complement strand
TTTAGCAGGCTGTACTGTCTGGCAAACTTTCATACAACGTCTTTGATCTGGGAATAATTTCCTCCTCTCTTCCTCAGGTGTCAGGTCTGAGTAAATTTCCTCCTTGGTGTGTTACATTATTTTATCGACACCGATTGGATTTGAACTCAGAACACTACAAGATGTTGAGTTGTCTGTCTCTCTCGATGCTTTCAGCCAGCATAGGTTTTAAATGTCAGAAAATTTTAAAAACCAGACA
>NW_026312633.1:1142-1868 GCF_001194135.2 Octopus bimaculoides | reverse complement strand
AAAAATAATTCTCATTTACAGACACACAAACGAATACATAGTGGAGAGAAACCCTTCCATTGTGAAGTATGCGGGAAATCGTTCTCTGATAGTTCTGGTTTTATAGTTCACAAAAGGATACATACCAGGGATAAACACTTCATCTGTCAAACATGTGGGAAATCGTTTTATGGGAAATCAAGTCTTGTTGTTCACCAAAGAATACACAGTGCAATAAAACCATGAAACTGAAATCTGTGGAAAATATTTTTGATCAAACAATGATTTGAAAAAAAAAGCACTTAATCCACACTGGAGCAAAACCTTTCTAGTGTTAGAGTTCATGTACACAATCACATGATGGAAACCACTTTACAGAGGGCACTGGATATTTTACACAGCACCAGGGTGTTATGTAGCACTGGCATGGGTGCTTTTTCTTATGTGACACCAGCAATATACATAAAATTACTGTCGATAGAAGATGCAACCCTATTTCTGCTGCTTATGCTCCTACGTCTATGATTCTGATCCACTGGTCTTCAATATAAATGCATATCAATATGCAACTATCAACTCATTGGTGTCCTTGCACTTGAATATGTACAACTTCACTCACTCACACTCTTAGCCGCACTCACTTGGCTCTTGTACTTACATGTATCTTCTTCAGTTATTCTTTCATAATATTTTTACAATTATACTCTGGCCTAACATTTAACCAACATTTTTAATCTTGCATCCACC
>NW_026312633.1:0-534 GCF_001194135.2 Octopus bimaculoides | reverse complement strand
AGAATATTATTTACATGATAAAAAAACTAAACTAATCACGACTTTGTGTGAAATAGGCTCCAGGAATAATTTCATCTTTTGGCTTGTTTCTGAGCCTAACGATCAATATAAATTCAGCACACTTTGACCACTTGACAGAGAGCATTGGGTTAGAGCAGAGAGAACAGTGAAAGACAGCAGAGATGGTTTCTATGGCTGGATACAGACACCTGCTGACAACAACCACAATGAACGATCAACAACAGCAACACAACGACAATCATTTAACTTACTCACTGTTATAACAATAACATTTAAACTCTCTTGGCATTTTGTCATTCATAGCACCAACATTGCTCATATTTTTGTGTATGAAAAGAATAAAATTTTGTCTATCAAAAATTGCAATGGATTCAGTATTCTTCTTTATACATCATCATCTTCATCATCGTCCTTTAACATCTCTTTTTCCATGCTGGCATGGGTCGGATTGGTTGACTGAAGTTGGAGAGCTGCACCAGGTTCCAGTCTGATTTGGCTTGGTTTCTATGGCTG
>NW_026312632.1:0-228 GCF_001194135.2 Octopus bimaculoides | reverse complement strand
TCTAGGTTATTCTGAGTCTCTTCTATCTATCACTTTTTCGAAAACCTTAGTCCTAATTCTCTTAATTTAGTCCTGTTTTTCTAACTTTAACTTTATTCCTCTCACTTTTTTCCTCTTTCTTCTTCCCCCCTTTCTTTCTGTTTGGATTTTGGCCATTAATATTATAGTTTTACTCTTGAATAATACTAACCCACATTAATTTATATCTTATTTTAACTGGATATGTTT
>NW_026312631.1:0-205 GCF_001194135.2 Octopus bimaculoides | reverse complement strand
GATTTGGCATCTATTTCTAGCATATAGGAGTCCATTTTTGCTGGTCATTCATCTTATTTTTGTATGAAATATAATTTTAATCTTCGGATTTTTTAATATGCTAGACCACTGGTTTTAATCGATTAATATCAATTTCTACCCTTAGTAATAAATTTTATATTTATAAGTCAGTAAATAGTGGGGTTGTGTTAACTGCACGTGGAGA
>NW_026312630.1:0-309 GCF_001194135.2 Octopus bimaculoides | reverse complement strand
TATATATATATATATATAGGCGCAGGAGTGGTTGTGTGGTAAGTAGCTTGATCACCAACCTTATGGTTCTGGGTTCAATCCCACTGCCTGGCACCTTGGGCAAGTGTCTTCTACTATAGCCTCGGCCCGATCAAAGTCTTGTGAGGGGATTTGGTAGACGGAAACTGAAAGAAGCCCTTCATATAAATGTGTGTGTTTGTTTGTCCCCCCAACGTCACTTGACAACCGATGCTGGTGTGTTTACGTCGCCGTAACTTACCAGTTCAGCAAAAGAGACCGATAGAATAAGTATTAGGCTTACAAAGAATA
>NW_026312629.1:0-355 GCF_001194135.2 Octopus bimaculoides | reverse complement strand
ATATATATATATACATATATATATATATATACATACATATAATATGTGCTGGAAAGAGTAAAGACACAGATATATATACATATCTTTACACATACATTCTTTTACCTTATCTCACACTGCTTTACTCTCTTTCTCTTTCTCTCCGATTTTGTTTCTGTACACACACGCATAAATATAATGCATACACACTATATATACATACATACATATACACGCGCTCGCGCTCACACACACACACTCACTCAGACATATGTATACGTATGATGTATGTATGTATGTTTGTATACATACATGCATATAAATGTACATGCATAACTACTCACATACAAAACATACATATATGCATATATATATA
>NW_026312628.1:0-322 GCF_001194135.2 Octopus bimaculoides | reverse complement strand
TAGTAATCAGCCCGTTTCGCTGTCATTCCCAGGCCACCTATGACAATAGGCATTGTTTTCCTCTTCAGATTCCACATTTTACTAATTTCTATTTCAAGATCTTTATATTTGCTCAGTTTTTGGTAGGTCTTGACAGATACGTTTATATCGATTGGGACAGTCATATCAATGAGGAGGCATGATTTTTGTCTGAAGTCTTTCAGTATGATGTCTGGCCTATTTGCGTCTATATTTCTGTCAGTTTGAATGAAGTTCCAGAGGAGTGCAATGTTATCATTTTCAAGTACTGGTGGTGGTTTGTGTTCCCACCAGTTTTTGTCAT
>NW_026312627.1:0-268 GCF_001194135.2 Octopus bimaculoides | reverse complement strand
TATCTATCTATCTATCTATCTATCTAACTATCTATCTATCTATCTATATCATCATCATTGTTTAGTAGCAAGATGAGTCTCTGACAGGTTAACTAACAAGCTCTCTCTTTCTTTCTCTCTCTCTCTCTCACACACAGATATACACAGATATTCATACACACAGGTGTGTTTGTATGTGTATACCTACATACATACATGCATACTTGTATACCTATGATGGGCTTCTTTCAGTTTCCATCTATCAAATTCACTCACAAGGCTTTGGTTG
>NW_026312624.1:0-219 GCF_001194135.2 Octopus bimaculoides | reverse complement strand
CAGTGCATTTCAACAGTAAAATGTTAACAAATGGTTTAATTCTGCACTGTGTAATGTACAGTAAATTGGTCTGGCAGCTATGGGAATTTGAAATACCTGCTCATAATTTAATCCTTTTGTTACCAACCTGGCTGAAACCGGCTCTGTCTTGTTTTTAAAAGTTTTGAACTAAAATCTTCCACCAAACCTTAGTCACAATATATGTTCCTAACACTAGCT
>NW_026312623.1:0-227 GCF_001194135.2 Octopus bimaculoides | reverse complement strand
ATGTATGTATGTATGTATGTATGTGTCTGTTTATCTATCTATCTATCTATACGTTTGTCTATAAATAAATGGTCCGTAGGTAAAAGAGTGAGATAACTCTTTTGCTTAGGGACCTCGTAGCCCCTAGATGGTAGATTATATGATTTTAACATAATGGGTTTCTAGATTTTTTGTAGGCCATGTTTTCTTTCCTTTTCCTTCTTCCCTTTGTTTATATTGTATGCTCT
>NW_026312622.1:232-471 GCF_001194135.2 Octopus bimaculoides | reverse complement strand
CGTATGTATATGAATGGATATGTGTGTATGTGTGTGTGTGTGTGTATATAATATATATATGGTCAATGCATTCCTCTCATGTATGTATATATATATATAATACACATACATATGTATATGTGAGTTATAGAGATTGAAAGAAAGGGTATTGAGTTATATACAGATCTTTTTTATATATGTGCATGTGTGTGTATCTATCTATCTATCTATCTATCTATCCATCTATCCATCTATCTATC
>NW_026312621.1:0-217 GCF_001194135.2 Octopus bimaculoides | reverse complement strand
TGCGGTATGTATGTTTAAACACATTCTGGCCATACTTCGTACGAATGTGTATAAAGTTTGACTCTGTGCTTGCCAAATATCAATTCACTTTTCTCTGGCCCTGCCTCACCCACCTATCTGAAAGATTTGGTACAATTTTGATATTTTTCAGCTGTTTTATTTCTTGCAACTGGAAGTGCTACGTTCATGATTGTTATTACAACTTACATGCCTATCT
>NW_026312620.1:0-235 GCF_001194135.2 Octopus bimaculoides | reverse complement strand
TTAAGAATATTAAATTTGTACTTCATGAAAGTATAGTATAACCTGTCAGATTAATGGTATGTATATATGTGTGTATATATATATATATATGTTTGTGTGTGTGTGTGTGTGTGTGTGTATTTGGGTATTTATACAACGTTTGTTTTCTTAAACTTTTATTGACTTAATGTACTTACTAAATTAGACATTCACGAGAGGTTGCAGTGGTGCAGAGTGGCGTGACAGGGCGGTGAAG
>NW_026312619.1:18908-19737 GCF_001194135.2 Octopus bimaculoides | reverse complement strand
CCTCTTAATCGTAGATTTTAAATATTTGAGAGACAACAATGCATAAATCAAGCCTGACAGTAGGGTATAACATCAGTGATAAGTAACCATTTGATTAATTAATTATTTGCTTACTTATTCTGTCAGTCAGTCAGTTGTGTTTTACAGAGGCCTGAAGGTGACCTGGAGTAGAAAGGGCATGTCATTCAAGACGTCACAAACGGTGACAAAAAAGGATTTTTAGCAAGCACAACCGAATGATCAGTCAAACATTTGATTAGATAATTGATTAGATAGTTAACAAATTGACAAATAACAAAGAAGTGAAATAAAACCAGTGTGTGTATTTTTTATTGGCATAAGGACTTTCCCAACAAGATACAACAAAATTTATTTACATAAAAAAGTTCACATCAAGAATACAAACCAAATACAAAAACTAAACATATACACACATATATATACACACACACATATGTATATGAGGTAAAAAAACATAATAAATGCACAAACAAACGGAAAACAGACACAGAAGGTCACCGACTCCTCGTTGCCAGTGCCCTGGACTGGCTCTTGTGCAGGTGGCACATAAAACATACCATCTTGAGCGTGGCCGTTGCCAATACCGCCTGACTGGCCTTCATGCGGGTGACACGTAAAAGCACCCACTACACTCTCTGAGTGGTTGGCGTTAGGAAGGGCATCCAGCTGTAGAAACTCTGCCAAATCAGATTGGAGCCTGGTGTAGCCATCTGGTTTCACCAGTCCTCAGTCAAATCGTCCAACCCATGCTAGCATGGAAAGCGGACGTTAAACGACGATGATGATGATGATGATGATATATATATAA
>NW_026312619.1:15061-16675 GCF_001194135.2 Octopus bimaculoides | reverse complement strand
ATATATATATATATATACATATACATACATTATCATCATCAATATCATCTTTTAACGTCCGCTTTCCATGCTAGCATGGGTTGGATGATTTGACTGAGGACTGGTGAACTGGATGGCTGCACCAGGCTCCAATCTGATCCGGCAGAATTTCTACAGCTGGATGCCCTTTCTAACGCCAACCACTCCAAGAGTGTAGTGGGTGCTTTTACGTGCCACCGGCAAGAGGGCCAGTGACGCGGTACTGCCAACGGCCATGCTCAAAATAGTGTTTTTAACATGCCACCTGCACAGAAACCAGTCCAGCGGCTCTGGCAACGACCTTGTTGAGGTATTTTGAAAAATAGCTCCAATGTAATTGGTAGAACTTTATGCAAGTCTTATTTCATGAAGACAATTCGTGTATAGTTCTGCAAATTATATTGATTCTAGAATGGCTGTGCTGATAAGAAAACGGATGTTGTTACGTAAGTAAAACATTAATGTTTGAAGCTGCAGTACACAGCTAATTCTTTATTCTGTATATTTCTCATTTTGTCCTGTTCTGGTGTTTTGTTAAATTTTCTGGAGAACATTATTTTTCTTTGTGTTTGGGTCGTTGATGACCTCTTTCTAGCATATTGGATGTCTACCTAGTGGTCATCCCTTATACACGCGTAATATATTTATATATATATATGTGAATATATATATATTTAAATATATATATATGTGAATATATAAATAGTTTTATATACATATATATTTTTATATATATATATATATATATGAGGGGGAAAAAAAGGAGAAGCTGCACGTACAACACATAACTTAGAAGCAGCGCTACAGATGTACCAACACACACGAGATTGAAACATAGCCGACATCACGCACTTCTCATGAGGAATTCCAGAAGGAGCTTCGTGAGACCACTACTGAGCTGCTTCTGAAACAAAGAAAACCGTTGGAAAACAGTTTATAGCAGAGACTCCATCTAAGAATATCTGAAGAAGGAATTGTATTCCAAAATATCATCGGACTATAGATAACTAAATTACAACAGGTATACAGTCCATTTTTTGTATTATAGTACATTGTTGTACCATTCAAAACTTTTTATTCTTTACAGACAAATACACAATGCTTCAAGCGAACTACAATACTCTCCTATATATATGTAAATATATATATATATATATATATATGTATTTATATATATTTTTTTATACCAAAAATTAGGCAAAAATATAGTATCTGTTAACAAACTTAGCAAAATACTCACAATTGAGTTTTTTTATATATATCAACTTTAAAGAGAGCTCAAAACTGATCCATTGAAAATACTTTATAATAATAATAATAATGAAAATGACCTATGACCATTTCGATACAATATCCAGATCAATTCGTGCATATTATAAAATATGGGATACTACTTCTCATCATGGCCTTATTATTATTATTATTATTATTAGTAATATGCAGACAATAAAAATAGAAAACATTCATATGCAATTTTCATAGTTGACCTATGAAAACATGCAAAGCAGGTTGAAAAGACATGAGATGATATACAACCGTTCATCTTACAGGTGTTGCTTGATCTCAACACCTTTAAGATGAACGGCTGTATATCGT
>NW_026312619.1:10484-14448 GCF_001194135.2 Octopus bimaculoides | reverse complement strand
AGAGAGAGAGAGAGAAAGTGATACATACAAAGTCATAGATTAACTTGGTTTAAGACTATTCTTCCCTTTCTATTCTTTCCTCGTTCTTCTTCCTCTCTCCCATTTAATAGCTTTCTTCTATCCCTCTACCTCTAACTATCTACGTGACCTGGTCATCTGGGGCTTATCACTATTTCACTCGTTACATTGTCTGTCTGCATGTTCAGCTTCCTTGTCTCCTCTTAGTATTTTTTACATATTTTTCATAACATAGAAACGTAAAAACACACACAACCACACATACGTGATCTGTGACAACAACATACACATAAATATATACACACATCAACACTATAGATATAAGATTTAGTTTGTGTGTTTCTTATATAAACACGTGCATGCATTGCTATTTTATAACTATCTTCCGTTCTCCCTTCCTCTCTTCATTGCTCCTGTTCTCTATTCCTTTCTCCCCCTCTGTCCCTCTTCTCTCTCGCTCTCTCAAACACACACACATGCATGTACACACAAGCATTCACTACACTATAACTAGATCTTACTTTACTACATATTCATCAATGTTTTGTAAATATACAAACTACTGAGCTTATGTAGACAGGACAACACATTGAAAATCAGTGAACTTCATTAGAAATGTGAAAACTACCCACCCTGCCTATGCCTCCAAAGAAGAGAGCTTGCTGGGGAAAGAAAGCAACCGGTTTAAAAAGACAGCAACAGACTGCAGCAATTCACCACATTCCAGAAGCTACTGTGAACATAATGCAAAATGGTGCATCAACATCTACTGCCTAATCTGATAGAATTCTGGCAGAACTGTGTAGCATCAGATCACCAGCAATTGCGTCATCAGAAATTGCCGTCCTAGCTCCTGCGAAAAGGGATTATTCTGCTATGTATAATCAAGGCAGCGCAAAAAGTTGTTTTGCACAAGCATTTGTATAGCCAATTAGATGGATGAAATTTACGTACACTTAATAATGTTACGCAAAACAGCCTTCAGACTTTCCCTATTAATTTCGTCTTTTGAATTATGAACATATTTACATCATAAGGGTTTTCTCGTTGTAAGGCTCTCTTTTTTAGTTGATTTTCACCTAACAAGACTTATCGTAGATGGTGTAATAAGTCACACCCGGACAACATCGGGTTATACTGCTAGTATATATATATATATATATATATATATATGTAAATATATATATATGACATCAATCTGGTGACTCTACTAGCGAGATTGATTTCATCCTCACCAGACAGCAGGATGCAGGGTTGCTCTTAAATACAAAGACCTTCCCAGGTGAAGAATGTACCCCTCCAGCATAGGCTAGTCATTAGTGACTTAAGGCTCGAAGCCAGAAGGGTACCAAGAAGCAGACCAATCCAAAAAGGAAGGATTTGGAAGCTAAAGAACCCTTCACATAGTCAGAGATTTAGGGACATCCCCATCAAGAAATTTGATGAGAGGGAGTAGGAGCTACAGACATCGGACATCGAAGGTAGCTGGAAATTCCTATGGAATAACTTGCCGAGTGCCACAGACCAAGTCTGTGGATGGTGCAAAGTCACTTCCAGACCTAGAGTTACGTGGTCGCAGAATAGTACAGTAGACAAAGCCATTAGAGCAAAGAAACAGGCCTGGAAAGCCTGGAAGGGTGGGGGTAGCAGGGAACTGTAGGGAGGCTGAGTGGCAGGTATACATAGCCAAGGGCGCAGCAGAAAAGAAGTTTACAAATGTCCAGTGATGTGAGGACCAAAGAACTGAAGTATTTCGGATTGCAAGATTGTGTGTGAGAGAAAATTGTGATGTCACAGGAGAGAAATGTGTCCGCATGGATGATGGTGCACTTGCTTTTAATGATTCGGAAAAGAAAGAGGCTTAGAGAAGCCATTATGAAAGACTGCCTGCTGAACATGGAGAATGAATGGGAGGTGGAGAGCCTGCCAAATGTTGACCCAAAGAGGGACCAGCTATCCGAATAGACAGTTCCCTGGTAGATAAAGCAATTAAGGGTATTAAGCGAGGAAAAACTCCTAGCCCATCGGGAATCACTGCTGAGATGCTTGAAATATCTGGTGGTGTGGGCTATGACCTAATCACCTGCATTGTAAACCAGGTGTTCATGATAGAGTCATACCCAATGACTGGTGTAGCAGCATCATAGTCAACTGCTACAAGGGTAAAAGGTGATGCTCTTGATAGAAATAACTACAGGGGTATCAAACTGATGGATCAGGTGATGAAGGTCACAGAGAGGGTCATAGCCCATCTCATTAGGGAGAGAGTCTGCTTAGATGAGATGTAGTTCAGTTTTGTGCCAGGTAGAAGCACCACTGATGCCATATTCCTGGTTCAACAACTGCAGGAGAAATACCTAGCTAAAGATAAACTCCTATACTTAGCTTTTGTGGACTTGGAGAAAGCCTTTGACAGGGTCCCTCGATCCCTTATCTGGTGGGTGATGCGGAAACTGGGGATTGATGAATGGTTAATAAGGCCCTATACAGAGAGGCCGTTAGTAAGGTTAGGATTGGCAATGGGTATAGTGAAGAATTCCAGATAGAAGTAGGGGTCCACCAAGGTTCAGCCCTCAGTCCCCTTTTATTCATCATAGTCCTCCAGGCAATAACAGAAAAATTCAAGATGGGTTGCTTCTGGGAGCTCCTCTACACTGATGATCTGGCCATCATAGCAGAATCACTACCAGAACTAGCAAAGAAATTTCGGGTGTGGAAGCGAGGTTTAGAATTAAAAGGCCTTAGAGTCAATGTAGCAAAGACCAAAGTTCTAGTAAGTAGGAAGGCGAACACATCACACACCCCTTCAAGTAGGTGGGCCTGCTCGATCTGTAGAAAAGGTGTAGGTAGAAACTCCATAAGATGTAAGCTATGGACACATAAGAGGTGCAGCAACATCAAAGGAAGATTAACCGAGAAGAGAGCTTTCATGTGCAGCAAATGCACTGGGGCAATAAACACCATAGATGCTCAGAAAACAGATTCCATCACACTCCAGAGGGAAAAACTAGAAGTAGTTGATAGCATCTGCTCAGAGAGTGTTACCACTAGAATAATAGCCTGGGAAAAGTTCAGAAAGCCTCCACCCCTACTGGTGACAAAGGGCCTCTCACTCAGAGTGAAAGGTAGATTGTACGATGCATGTGTGCGAACTGCTATGCTTCACAGCAGTGAAACATGGGCCGTGACTGCGGAGGACATGCATAGGCTCGAAAGAAATGAAGCTAGCATGATCCACTGGATGTGTAATGTCAGTGTGCACACACGACAGAGTGTAAGCGCCCTGAGAGAAATGTTGGATATAGAAGCATCAGATGTGGCGTGCAAGAGGGATGTTTGTGCTGGTATGGTCATGTACTATGGATGGATGAGGAGAGATGTGCCACTCCCAAACAGTTGAAGGAATTCGGGGTAGAGGTAGACCCAGGAAGACATGGGATGAAGTGGTCAAGCATTACCTTCAAACGTTGGGCCTCACAGAGGCAATAATGAAAGGCTGAGACCTCTGGAGATATGCTGTGTCTGCAAAGACCCAGCAAATAAAGTTTCGCATAACCAGCCCCAGTCCATTCAAAAGTACCTTGGATTGTAGGGCAACCTGCTGTGCTTGAGGAGACCTATTGAGTGAAGTACATCATCAAAATGAAAATCAAATGGAAATTGTAGTTGTGATACCCGTGCTGGTGGCACATAAAAAGCACCATCCAAACGTGGCCGATGCCAGCGCTGCCTTGACTGGCTTCCATGCTGGTGGCACGGAAAAAGCACCAACCGATTGTGGCCGTTGCCAACCTCCTCTGGCCTCTGTGCCAGTGGCACGTAAAATGCACCTACTACACTCATGGAGTGGCTGTCGTTAGGAAGGGCATCCAGCTGTAGAAACACTGCCAGATCAGACTGGAGCCTGGTGCAGCCTCCTGGCTTCCCAGACCCCGGTCAAACCATC
>NW_026312619.1:7102-10474 GCF_001194135.2 Octopus bimaculoides | reverse complement strand
CTGGTGCAGCCTCCTGGCTTCCCAGACCCCGGTCAAACCATCCAACCCATGCTAGCATGGAAAACAGATGTTAAACGATGATGATGATTATAATAAAGCTCAACATCTGCGTGTCTCTACATCTGTAGGACAAAATGGAATTGAAGATACATAAAAACAATGTATGTGTTCTCATGTAAAATTTTACAAGAAAGACAATGAGCTACATAAAATTTACCTTCCTTTGCGATTATTCAGCCTAAAGGGGGCCAAACACCCCCTGTGAAGTTTTAAATACCTCCAATTTCAATGAAAATAACAACATGACTACTAGGTATTAAATAAAGATGATTTCCAAAATTCCCTCATCTTACAATATTATTTAACCCCTTAAATGGGGTTTATAACACGGTGCAGAGCCCTTTTGAAAGTGCAAATACATCCATTTTTCATGGAAGGTACATAAAATTTAAGTATGTGTTCTTGGAATAAGTGTACTACAAAACTTCAACAATGCATATCTCATTATAGACTTTGCAACGTAATTTTATGCATTAGAAAAGGAATATTTTAATAAGCAAAACATATTCAATTTACCATATCACTGTCAGTCCGAACACCTGTCTCATCAGTTGAGTGTATACCAATACAACGATTGACAGTGAGTGGCTCTATGTCTAAAGAATATATAATTTTATAAAAAAGCTGTTTTTTTATCCATGTTTGACTTAATTTTGTTAGCAAAAAAAGATATATATATATATATATCTGATGCAGCCATGTTTTCCTTACAAGCAGAAAGTGTTAGAGATGAAGTTATTCAGTATGAACTTGGTAGATATATCAGCACTAATGAAGCATTTTGGCGTATTTTTGGGTTTCCTATTCATGAATGGCATCCTGCAATCCAACAGCTTGCATTTCATCTTGAAAATGGTCAGAGGGTTTATTTCACAAATGAAAATGCTGCCCACGTCACTCTAAATCCAAAATACACAACTCTTATTGCATTTTTAAAATTGTGTGAATGAGATAATTTTGCAAAAACTCTTATTTATAATCAGGTTCCATCTTATTACACATGGAGTAATAACACATGGCACAGGAGAAAATGAGGAGCTGATGTTGAGGGTCATCCAGGTGTAAAATTTGACTCTACAATAGGAAGAGTTTACTCTGTGCATCCAGGTCACTGTGAATGTTTCTTTTTGAAACTCCTTCATGAAATAAGAGGACCAACTTCATTTTCCTTTCTAAGAACTATTGATGGTCAAACTTTTGACAATTACAAGGAATCCTGTTTAGCCTCAAATTTGTTAGATGGCAATCACTGGGAAAGAACTATGGCTGAGGCTTCACTGTCACACACACCTGTTTCTCTAAGAGTCCCTTTTGCAATAATTCTCAAAACTTGTGAAGTAAGTAATTCATTAACACTGTGGCAGAAATATAAGGATGATTTATCTGAGGACTATAAATATCAGGAACAACTAAGATTCCCTGAGAGAGAAATAGCATTTAGCGAAGAAGTATATAACTCTGTGTTGATTGTTATTGAAGACCACGTGATCGGCATGAGAGGGGAGGAGCTCTGCAAATTTGGGTTACCTGAAACTCAATGAATTGAAGTGAATAACTCCGGTGTTTTGCAAGAAACTTCATATAATATTGATTCGCTGACCAGTTCATTAATGAAAACGTACCAAAACTTTTACCAGACC
This sequence comes from Octopus bimaculoides, assembly GCF_001194135.2. Lineage (NCBI taxonomy): Eukaryota > Metazoa > Mollusca > Cephalopoda > Octopoda > Octopodidae > Octopus > Octopus bimaculoides. The sequence goes on along the minus strand of NW_026312619.1, from coordinate 8,774 downwards.
AATAAGCTGCATATACAACAGTCATTGAATAAGTGACCAATAAGAAAGGAGGATTATATTTTTTAGACGCACCAGGAGGAACTGGGAAAACTTTTTTCACAAATTTATTACTGGCCAACGTTAGGCAGAGAAAGGAAATAGCCTTAGCTGTGTTAAGTTCTGGAATGGCTGCAACTTTACTCCCTGGAGGTCGAACAGCTCACGCATCATTCAAGCTCCCATTGAATCTGAGTACAACTGATGAACCTGTTTGCAATATAAGTAAGCATTCTGGTATTGCTGAAGTTCTTCAAAAATGTTTTTTGATCATGTGGGACGAAGTTACAATGTCTCATAAAAAAGCTCTAGAAGCTGTTAACAGAATGCTGTATGATTTATGTAATTAAAACTGATTGATGGGAGGTGTGACTAGTGCTTTCAGGTGATTTTAGGCAAACTTTGCCAGTTATTTCCAGGGGAACTAAGGCAGATGAATTGAAAGCATGCTTGAAATCCTCTGTACTGTGGAAACATGCCCAACGTTTAAAACTCTCTACAAATATGAGGGCACATTTACATGGGGATCTTCTGTCTTGACAAAATGCTAATACCCTATTGCAGCTTGGAGAAGGAAGATTGGATATGAATAACAAAGGTGAATTAAATTTATCAGAAATATCCACCTTGGTTAACTCGGTTGAAGAACTAATTGAAAAGGTTTTTCCCAGATTAATTTCAAATTTTAAAAATCCTGCTTGGTTGTGTGAAAAGGCAGTTATGGCATCAAAAAATATTGCAGTGAATAGTTTAAATGATAGACTTGCGAAAATGATGCCAGGAATTGAGCATAATTATAAAGCCATAGACTCTGCCATAGATGAATCAGAATTAGTCAATCATCCAGTAGAATTTTTGCTCCTCCTCATTGTCTTCGATTGAAAGTAAGTGCTCCTGTCATGCTTCTGCGCAACCTCTCACAACCAAAGTTATGCAATGGCACAAGACTTATTGTCAAAAAATTAATGAGCAATGTTATAGAGGCCACAATAATTTCTGGCTGTGGAAAAGGCGAAGATGGTTTTATCGCTTGAATTCCTTCAATACCTTCCAACACGCTCTTTGAGTTCAAACGACTTCAGTTTCCCATACATTTGTCTTTTGCAGTGTCTATCAATAAGTCACATGGTCAGACACTACAAATTGCTGGTTTGCATTTAGAAGAGGATTGTTTTTCACATGGACAGCTATATGTTGGTGCTTCTAGATTAGGGAGTAAGAAAAACCTTTTCACATTTGCTCCTATTACTATAATATATATTTGTGTTTGTTATAATTCTTGGCTATGTGGTAAATAGCTTGCTTAACAACCACGTGGTTCCAGGTTCAGTCCCACTGCGTGGCACTTTGGGCAAGTGTCTTTTACTATAGCCTCGGGCCGACCAAAGCCTTGTGAGTGGATTTGGTAGCCGGAAACTGAAAGAAGCCCGTCGTATATATGTATATATATAAAGCAATTAAGAGTATGAAGACAGGGAAAGCCCCCGGCCCATCAGGAATCACTGCAGAGATGCTCAAAATATCTGGCAGTGTCAGCTATAGCCTAGTCACCTGTATTATGAACCAGGTGATACACGAAGGAGTCATACCCAATGACTGGTGTAGCAGCACCATAGTCAACTGCTACAAAGGTAAA
>NW_026312619.1:2822-5955 GCF_001194135.2 Octopus bimaculoides | reverse complement strand
GAAGACCTGGGCTGAGGTGGTGAGGCAAGACCTTCAAACATTGGGCCTCACCGAGGCGATGACTTCTGACCGAGACCTTTGGAAATATGCTGTGCGTGAGAAGACTCGGCAAGCCAAGTGAGACTTAAATTCAAGGCCTCTGCCAGGGGTGTAGCCAGCCCACTTATGCATACCTTTCCTTCATTGGACACTAAACTCCGCTTGCGAAGACTTGTTGAGGCAAGTGAAATCGAAATCGAACTAAATTCGACAACTGGCACCCATGCCAACGTCGTCTCCTTCATTGGACACGAAACTCAGTTTGCGAAGACTTATTGGGGCAAGCGAAAGCGAAATAGGGATGGCACCTGTGCCCAGTGTCGCCTTTCTGGCACATGTGCCCGTGACATGTGTAAGGTTTTTCAAACGAGATTGTTGCCAGTGCCCCTGGACTGCCTATTGTGCGGGTGGCACATAAAATACACCATTTTGAGCGTGGCCGTTGCCAGTACCGCCTGACTGGCCTTTGTGCCGGTGGCACGTAAAAGCACCCACTACATTCTCTGAGCCGTTGGTGTTAGGAAGGGCATCCAGCTGTAGAAACTCTGCCAAATCAGATTGGAGCCTGGTGTAGCCATCTGGTTTCACAAGTCCTCAGTCAAATCGTCCAACCCATGATAGCATGAAAAGCGGACGTTAAACGGTGATGATGATGATGATGACATACACACTTCTCCACGTCTGGCTGTACAGCCTTTTTGTTTGTTTATTTCACCGTTTCGACTATCCTCCACGAAAAAAATTTAATTTGTGTCCGTGGGAAGAGCCATTTTAACGTTGCGTACTGCCCTAACTCTTCGAAACACCGGTGTTTTAATGGTGGCAGCTGATGAAGGATATGTTCTCTATGTGCCCTTCCTAACGCCAACCGCTCAGAGTATAGTGGTTGCTTTTACATGCCACCGGCACAAAGGCCAGTCAGGCGGTACTGGCAACGGCCATGCTCAAAATGGTGTATTTTATGTGCCACCCGCACATAAAAGCTTGAGGAAAATTATAAAGACATACATATTGCAATGTTTACGCTTGTACTTGTTTCAGTCATTTGACTGTGGCTATGCTGGAGCACCGCCTTTAGTCGAGCAAATCAACCCCAAGACTTATTCTTTGTAAACCTAGTACTTATTCTATCGGACTCTTTTGCCGAACCACTAAGTTACGGGGACATAAACACACCAGCATCGGTTGTCAAGCGATGTTGGTGGGGGGATAAACACAGACACACACATATATATATATATATAACCAATATATGAGTATATGCATATATATATATATATATATATATATATATATATATATATATATATATATATATATATATATATATATATATATATATACATGTATGTACATACCTCCATCTACATGTACATATAGATACATATCTGGGTACATGACGTTGCAAAAGAACATGGACAAAATGATAAACAAGTGGCAGCTGATGGAGGATATGTTCTCTATGTGGCCTGCTTGTTTGTTGAAACAAGTAAAAGAGTAAACATTGCAATGTGTATGTCTTTATATGCAATATGTATGTCTTCTGCTAGTATATATATATATATATGTTTTTTCAAGTGATGCAAAGCAGTTTACCTTTACATTTTTACTTGAATCTTTATATATATATATATAACATCTAATTTAGACGGAGAATATAGATATACACTGTATACTATGTATATCTATATTCACAATCTAAATTAAATGCTTTTTCAAGTGATGCCAAACGGTTTGCGTTTTCATTTTTACTTTAATCTTTAGATATATCTACCTGCTCATGACGAAAACCAGCTCCATCTGCTTCTGATATGCAGTCTGAAATAAGTAAATAATAAAAGATATATCTTTTTCGACCAGTTCCTGTAAAACCGAAATTGGCAAATACATCAGACTACAAGGTTTGGAAATAAGTTTGATCAACCAGGTACAGATAACTTATTCAAATTGCATTTTTCAGGAAATTATGAGGCAACGGGTAGGATTAACCTGTAACTACCCTCTGATTTTAAGTATCTAAATTTCATTTTACAACTGACACGTCGCAGCGAAGGGCAGTAACTCTGGAGACTATCACTTATTGAACGAGATTTGGACGTGATTTCAACAGCGAAAACGGAATACGCCACGTTCATTGAATTTTGTTGTCTAGTTTTTATGCTTTGACCGCTTTATATCGCCACCCTCTAGTTTTCTCTCCCTGCATAAATCTGTGGAGATAAACAAAAGAAAGCCTAAGAGTAAAGGCGAATATATACATATATATATATATACACATATTTATGTGTCTTTGTTTCAGTTATTTGGATTGTTTGAATCAAGGTAAGCTGCGTCTTTTCTCTAACACACACACACACCCACGTTTACTTTGTGAGGAGCAGGTCGCAAGTAAACTCAATATCCCAGTCTTCGTGGTCTCGATAATAGGATTATAGATAATTGCATTTGTATTAGAATTTTTTAGTTTTGGGAATTTTCACAAAAGTGTTGCGAATATTTGTTCAACACACCGGAATTCATACGATTATCTTTTACTTGTTTCATTCATCAGACTGCAGCCATGCTGGGGCACCGCCTTTAGTCGAATGAATCGATCCAGTACTTATTTTATTTAAGCTTGATACTTGTTCTATCGCAAACTTTTTGCCGAACCGGTAAGTGACGGGAAGGTAAACACTCCAACATCAGCTGTTAAGCGGTGGTACGGGACAAAGCCACACACGCATATGATAGGTTTATTTTTTAGTTTCCGTCTACCAAATCCACTGACAAGGTTTTGGTCGGCCCGAGGCTATAGTAGAAGGCACTTGCCCAAAGTGCTATGCAATGGAACTGAACCCGGAATATCTTCCTTCTCATAGATTATTCGGCACTATCATGCTATTAGCTGTCAGAAGTGAAAGTGCTCACTGCTAGTGAAGTGTCTGTCTGTCTGCCTGTCTGTTGCTGGCCTGTCGATTCTTTGGCTACTGACAGCTAATACCATGACTGGCCGGAGCGAGCTATTGGCTTACTTACTTACTGATATCTATCTACTATCTATCTATCTATCAATCACTCGTCCACCTTATTAGAAAACACAAATTTAATATAA
>NW_026312619.1:0-717 GCF_001194135.2 Octopus bimaculoides | reverse complement strand
GTGGACTCTGTTGGAATTTCCGAAAATTGTCCCCCACCCCCATTCCAAAACACTTTCACCGGAAAAAGTTGTATTTCGATTTCACTTGCCTCAACAGGTCTTCGCAAGTGGAGTTTAGTGTCCAATGAAGGAAGGTACGCCTAAGTGGACTGGCTGAGGCCTTAGATTTAGGTCTCACTTGGCTTGCTGGGTCTTCTCACGCACAGCATTTGGCAGTGTTTCTACAGCTGGATGCCCTTCCTAAACGCCAACCACTCAGAGAGTGTAGTGGGTGCTTTTACGTGCCATCGGCACGAAGGCCAGTCAGGCGGTACTGGCAACGGCCACGCTCAAAATGGTGTATTTTATGTGCCACCCGCACAAGAGCTAGTCTAGGGTCACTGGCAACGATCTCGCTCGAAAGTCCTTACACATGCCGCGGGCACAAGTGCCAGAAAGGCGACGCTGGGCACAGGTGCCATCACGATTTCGATTTCGCCAGTAAGTCTTCGCAAGCTGAGTTTCGTGATCCAATGAAGGAGACGATGTTGGCATGGGTGCCAGTCGTCGAATTTACTCTATTTCGATTTCAGTTGCCTCAACATGTCTTCGCAAGTGGAGTTTAGTATCCAATTAACTCGATTTCGATTTCACTTGCCTCAACAGGTCTCGGTCAGAAGTCATCGCTTCAGTGAGGCCCAATGTTCGAAGGTTTTGCCTCACCACCTCAGCCCAGGT
>NW_026312618.1:0-471 GCF_001194135.2 Octopus bimaculoides | reverse complement strand
ATATATATATGTGTGTGTGTGTGTGTGCATATATATATATATACATATGTATATACAAGTGCACGTGTATGTATGTGTATATACATATATATATGTATATATATGTATATGTGTGTGTGTGTATCAGTATGCATGTATATGTGTGTGTTTGTGTATGTGTATTTATGTATGCATGTACGCTCTCACACATTGATTGGTATGTGTTGTCCAACCCACTATCCGGCAGCGTCCAATTCTCTAACGGTTTTTTTCAAATGAATCAAGTCATAACCTTATCCATCTATTGTTTTCATAATCGGTCATAATGTCTTACGTTTAAGATGATTCCCATGCTTTCCCTGATGAGAAGGTTACAAGTTTAATATCAAAGATCCCTATGGATCACACTTTGAAACATATGTAGGAATAAAGTATGCAATTCTTTATTTCTTTATTTATGTGTTTCAGCCAAGTGGCTGCGGTCATGCTGGT
>NW_026312617.1:0-444 GCF_001194135.2 Octopus bimaculoides | reverse complement strand
TATATATATATATAGCTATGCACGAATGTATATACATATACATATGTGTGCATATATAGATATATGATCGATTCATTGTGTCAGTGTATGTATGCCTATAGAGCCACACACACACACACATATGTGTGTGTATGTGTGTGCGTGTATATGTGTGTTTGTGTGAGTGAGTGAGTGCGTATATTCATAAAAAATTCACATATATCTAAAACAAGGCGCATGTTCTCATACTGTCAGAGTGAACATGTACACAGTCATAGATGTGCGTCCGTGTACACACACTTCGAAAGCACACAGTTTCTCATCGGCATGTCTATATACATGCATACATACATACATGCATACATTCACACATACATATATGCATACATACATACGTACATATATATATATACACACATACATACATGCATGCACCCATCCATATATACATATATCCATAAATAT
>NW_026312616.1:0-232 GCF_001194135.2 Octopus bimaculoides | reverse complement strand
ATATATATATATATAGATAGATAGATAGATAGATAGATATATAAGACAAGGCTTAAATAATGGTCATTGCAAATTTCTTTATTATAGTAAAGAAATATGCAATATAGAATGGTAATAACCTATAACCTCAGACTCTGCCACAAGGATACACCAAGTTCTTTACTGATTTAAGTAATACTAACAGAGTTTATAAAGTATTTTACCCAGATTGATAATCCCTCGGCACTGGCAA